>NC_090755.1:28830193-28835193 GCF_036898095.1 Palaemon carinicauda | reverse complement strand
TTATTTTGTAGAAGATAACTCTTAAGAAGTAGTTCGAGGTAAGTACTACTTTCGGGAGTGTGTGGTGAGACGGAGTCCTGGTGCAAGCAGGCCACGTCTCCTCTGATGACCCCATGTGGGGGAAAATGTCTCTAATTCTTCTCCAGTCTCTTAGCGTATTTTTCAGTCTCTTCTGCAGCCGAGGGCCTCGCCGAGAAGGAGCCCCCCCAGGTCTGTCTTGCAGCGTCCCCCGGACCGACAACCCAGGGTTTTTTCTCACCACGAAGGCCATCCTCCAGACGCAGATATAACCCTCGCAGGGAGAAATGCGAGAAGGCCTCTTCAGGCAGGCGTAAGACCGCGAAGCTTCCGGTTCACCCCGCCAACGGGTGTAACCGAGCTTCTTTACGGGCAGCCTGGCCGAATCAGCACAGCTGGTTCGGCCCTCGGACTTAAAAGGAACGGTTCCCTCCGTCGGGTCAGCCCACGAGGATCCGCGTCCGCGTCCCCCAGCCCGCCCGCAGGTGTAAGCGGGCTTATTTACGGGCAGCCTGGCCGAATCAGCACAGCTGGCTCGGCCCTCGGACTTAAAAGGAACGGTTCCCTCCGTCGGGTCAGCCCACGGGGATCCGCGTCCGCGTCCCCCAGCCCGCCCGCAGGTGTAAGCGGGCTTATTTACGGGCAGCCTGGCCGAATCAGCGCAGCTGGTTCGGCCCTCGGACTTAAAAGGAACGGTTCCCTCCGTTGGGTCAGCCACGAGGATCCGCGTCCCCCGGAGAGAATACACGAACAGTAGTCCTCGACCGTACGGCGTTGCCGGTTCTGACCCCGAACCTGGTGCGGAGCTCCCCGCCGGGGAAACCGGTACCACCGCAAGGGAGTGCCTGGGATTCCAGAACCGAAGCGACCGGGGAGTGCCCGGTGACCCGGCGACTCGAGATCAAGCGGTAGGAAGGACTCTACAGGTAAGCGTAAGTCCCCGAAGCCTACGGTTAACCCCGCCCAGCGGGGGAAATGCGCTGCTGGTCGGGCGGCCTGGCCGAACCAGCCCGGCTGGTGAGGCCTTGGGGTCAGAAGGAACGGTTCCCGCTGTCGGGCCAGCCCACGGGAACCGCATCCTCGGCACCCAGAGCCTTGGGCCGACGGGAGTCCCCGCTGAACCAGCGATGCTTGCGGTAACCCAGGCCCCTGGTGCGGACGTCCCCGCAGGTGAAATCCAGGTCCTCGGATGACGGAGGACTCCGTCTATAGGAGAGTGGTTAGCCTTTACAGAAGACATCACAGGTACCGGAACCTGCAGCTACGGAGGTAGGTTCCGGGAAGTCAAGCCTTTTTGAGGATCATGCAGACTCCTTACAACCTAAGACGTCTCTAGCACTTCCTCTAACCCGAGGTCTGGTCCTAGAGCAGGGTTATGTCGGCAAGGTAGTGGCCAACACTGCAGGAGTCCCCCAACCTTTAAGGGGGGTCAGCAGGACATCCTTAGTCAAGGCGTTTTCAGACAGTAGAGCCTCTTCAGCCCCAGTCTGGTTCTCGCCAGCAGGAGCCTCCATGAGGGAGATAATGTCGAGGGACTTAGTAAACGTCCCCTCTTGGCTGGACTGGTGGGCTCACTCTTTGGGAGGTGTACAAGCCTCCTTTGACCCCGAGGACCCTGTCCAGCAAGGCCTTCAACCCTTAGGTTAGTGACTTTTCAGTCTCTCACACTAACAGCTAACTGGGTGTTCTGGAAGCGAAACACTGTTCTGGCATAAGTGTCTTGGAAGGCACCAGACAGGGGGACGCGACCCATTCGCAGCTTTCCCTTGGGGGGAGAATCTCTGTTTCCTCGGAAGGAACGAGAAACCATAGTGGAGAAGGTCTTGAAATAGAAGGAGGCTAACGTCCCCAGACCTACGACTCCTAGGAGACCACCCTAGAAGAGATCTGTCTCGGATAGTGCCGCGACACCCCAAGCATCTACCAGCACTACGAGGAGAGAAGCCCTCGTCCTCCTGGTCCGCAACGCCTCAGCCCCTCCACAGGGGAGCTCCAGCGCCTTCTAGCTCCTTCAGGTCGGGTTACCCCGCCTCTAGGGGAGGCAGATCAGGCCGCCCCGCTAGAAGAAGGGAAGAGTGGGAGGCTCCCTATCCCCACCCAACCTTCGGGTTGGAGGATGACTCAGGCGTCATTGGCAAGCATGGAGGGCTCAAGGAGCAGAACCTTGGACAGTGTCCTTACTAAAGAAGGGCTACGGACTTCCATTCCTGACGGAACCACCCACGCCTTTTCCGGCCAAACGGATAGATGGCTAGATCCTAAAGACCCGTTAAAGAGGATCTCCCTTCAAGAGGAGGTGTTGTCCATGCTAGAGAAGGGTACCATGGAAGAAGTTCTTCTCCCAGGACCAGGTGTCTACAGTCGCCTATTCCTGGCAGAAAAAGAGACCGGGGGGTGGAGGCCGGTTATAGATCTGTCAGCTCTCAACAGGTTCGTCAAGATGACGGACTGCTAAATGGACACGCAGAATTCGGTCCTGCTGTCCTTGAGGGAGAAAGATTGTAGAATACCATCGACCTCAAGGACGCATACTTCCAGATTCCGGTCCACACCTCGGGTCGGAGGTTCCTCCGGGTGAAATAGGGTTCCCAGTTCCTGCAATTCAGGACCCCTTTTTCTTTGGTCTGTCAACAACGCCCAAAGTGTTCGTGAGAGTCCCCACGGCTGTCGCAGGGGGGGGCCCACGAACGAGGCATACGCCTTAGCAGATACCTGGACGGCTGGTAGCTTCTTCCCGCCTCAAAGGTCCTCTTGGAGGAACAAGGGAGAAGTCTCCTCCAGTTTGGCAAGGATCTGGGGAACTGAATCAACCCGAAGTAGCAAAATCTATCCCCTTCCACCGGAATGAACTACTGGGGAATAACATTAGACCTTTTTTCGGGGAGAATTTTTCCCTTCGGAGAATAAGATATGACACCTCAGGCTCATTAGTCAGACGTTCCTACTGTTCACAGACGCCTCCAACCAGAGATGGGGAGCCCTTCCCCTCGACGAAGCGGCACGAGAGACCTGGTTGGAAGGGGAGAGACAACTCCACACAATGTCCTGGAGTTGGAAGTAGTCCAGAAGGCGTGCCTACACTTCGCAAGTCTGCTAAAAGGGGAACTCCGTGGCGTGGATGAGCGACAACACCACGGTAATGGCATACATAAACAAGCAGGGTACTTGTAATCGAAGGAGTTGGGCGATCTCACCATAGAGAATCTAGACTGAGTGATAGGGAATCAAGGGGTGATGTTAGCAAGGTTCTTTCCCGGAAAGTAAATCGCCCTGGCCGACGGCCTCAGCAGAATGGGCCACATAGTAGGGACAAAATGGTCCCTTCCCCCAGGAATAGCCAAGCTCATCATTCAACGATGGGGCGCCCCGGTGGTTGACCGCCTTGCAACAACCTGAACGCCCAACTCCCAGTCTATTGCCCCCCTGTACCAGACCCCGAAAGCTTCCTTAGAAGACTCTTTTCAGAACAAGTGGGACAATCTGGATGTGTACGTTTTCCCCCTTTTCACGCTGATAAGACATGGGCTCAGCAGAATAAAGGTGGCTCGAAGCCTACAGATGACTTTGGTAGCGCCCTGGTGGCTAGACAGAGAGAGTAGTTCGCGGACCTAAAGACCTATCGAGTCAACCTCCGTGGCCTCTGTCCGTCAGGTCAGATCTACTGAGTCAACCGCACTTCCTCAGGTTCCACGACAACCCTCTCTCTCTTCGACTTCACGCCTGGAGACTATCGAGCGACTCCTGAAGAAGGAGGGGTACTCCTCCTCCACAGCCAAGAGGATGTCCCTATACCTAAGAAAATCCTCTACCGTAGTCTACCAGGCGAAGTGGGCCGCCTTTACGAAATGGTGCGTGACAAAACAAATAAGACCTCTCAAAGCCTCGGTTCCTGACATAGCTGATTTTCTAGTGTACCTTAGGGATAAAATAGGAATGCCAATCCCGGCTATTAAAGGAGTACGAGCAGCCTTAGGCCAAGTCTTTCTCCAGAAAGGCATCGACCTGGGGACCTCAAGACACATAGGGATGCTGATTAGAAGTTTCGAACAATCCTGCCCTCCCCAAGCCAGGAGAGTGCCTAGATGGGACCTGGCCAAGGTCCTGAAAATGTTGTGTCGTCCGACCTTTGAACCACTCAGAGATATCGGGGACAAAGATCTCACCCTCAAGACAGTCTTCTTGCTAGCCTTAGCTTCGGCTAAGAGGGTAGGTGAGATCCACGGTCTCTCCTACGACGTGGCACACTCCAAGGGTGGAAGGAGGTATCTTTCAAGTTCGTACCCTCCTTTGTAGCAAAGACTCAGAACCCAGCAGTCTGGGACCCGAGGTTTGAAGGTTTCTCTTTTCCAGCCATCCCCAAGACAGGCAATACGGACGACCTGAAGTTATGCCCGGTCAGGACGATCAGGAAATACCTGGAAAGGACGGCCCATCTCCGTCCGGGTACCAAGAACCTCTTCGTCTCTTCAGGCGTTAATAAGAAGCAAGTGTCCAAGAACACTATTTCCTTCTGGCTGAGACAAGTCATCACTAGGGCTTATGAAGAAGACAAGGTGGCAGTACCAGGCACTCCCCGTCCCCATGACATCAGAGGCCTGAGCACTGCCTTGGCCTTTGAGAGAAATATGGCAGTGGGCCAGATCCTGCAGACCGGCACTTGGTCACACCAGTCGACCTTCACGGCCCACTACCTCAAAGACTACTCAAGAAAGTCTTTGGATGGATTCTCCATTGGGACAGTCATCGCCGCCCTCCAAGCTGTGTAGTGGCAGGCTGGAAGACGTCCCCAACAAGTGAATAGTCTCATCCCTACTTCGTCAGGAGAAGACTCAGTAGAGAAAATGTCAAGAGGTAAGCCTAAAATTATAAGCGTAAGTTTTCCCTGCTACCCCCTATCCGCTCTCTGTACCCCCGCATTACGTAGCCCTCCAGGCACCATGTGCCTAACCAAGTGGCAGAATGGCTCTCCCGCCTCCTAAAGT
>NC_090755.1:28827889-28829693 GCF_036898095.1 Palaemon carinicauda | reverse complement strand
GGTGAACACGAACTCCCTGCAAGCTCTCCTTGCCTTGACGAAGCCATGAAGGTCCTTCGTCACTGTGGCTAGGTGAGACTTAGCCACTACCATGAACATTCATGGACCTTGGGGTCACTTGCCATCGTCTCAAGAGTAGTCTGATGAGACATTGAGGCAGCCCCAGTCTTTCTTTTGTCTCGAACTCTCTTCGTAAAAGAGAGTCGGACAGCTTGGGGAGGTCCTCGCCGAATTGCCGTCCGGCAATATCAGCCTCCAACTTTCCCACTGAGAATGTCAGATGGACATCCTTCCAGTCTTTGTGGTCCATAGGCAGGGCCAGCCGACAAGGGTTTACACTCCTCCAGGGAGGGGCAAGGCTTGCCGGCCTCGACTGCCTTTAGGACAGCCGCAAACCCTTTCTGTAAAAAGGGGAAGGCTCTATCAGGAGAGGACACAAAAGAAGGAGCTTCTTGCTCAATGCAGCTACCTTCGAGTTAGAGAAGCCCCTCTCTTTCATCGAGGATGAAAGTAGGGCTTGAGCCTTAGCGTGGTCCATAATAATGACCTCCTTCGGCTCTGTCTCCTCCATTGAAGCTGGTTCTTTTCTCAGCCGGACATAGCAGTCCGGATATGATGCCTTGCTGGGCCAGAATTCTACCTCCTCTAGGGGAACTGAACCCAGCTTATCTGAGATGACGATCTTTCCAGTCGTCATCGGCATGTGCTCAGCATACCTCCATGGGTTAGCATCTGAGCATATGGGAAGGTCTTTCACATTGAGCCTTTTCGGGGCCCATGTGATTCTGCCAGGGACTGCATACGCAGTTCCATTGCAGCCGCCTTCTCCTGATTCTCCTTCTGCATTTGTTGGATCATTCCAACAATCGAAGAGAGGGCCTGTCCCAGTTCTACTGGGAGACCAGCCGATGTTGAGGGATAGGCTCCGGCATCTGAACCGGAGTAGCCGACACCTCGTCGACCTCATCCTCTACGACATCCGGGGTTTGAACTTCATCCTGACCTTCTGCCAGGAGGTCTTCTTCCAAACGTTCGTCCAGGTCAGACATCCTGTCATCCAACTGGATGTCTTGCATCGCGACTGCGACTTCCACGTCCACCTGGACTTGATCTTGAGGGATCTCCTCTTGAGGCTGGGGAATCACTGCATCAGCTGATGCCTGGGGAAAAAGATACGCCCTCATCTTCTCACTTGGAAGATTAAGGGCCAGAGGTGTTCTTCTTGAAGCCCCTTACCCAAGTACGAAGCTTTTCCCTTGCTATATCCCTTGATTTCCGCCGTTCTAGGGAATCAAAGCCTCAGTAATCAGGTTAGTGCATACAGTACATACCTGAGGGTCCCAATACTGGAGATCATCCTTGGAGACAGCGCATGCTGCGTGTCTCCTACAACACTCATGTCCGCAGAGGTTCTTGCTGCGGACATTGCAGAAAACATTTCCGCACTTCGGAGGGTCCTCCTGTAAAGAGAAGAAATTTCCATGAGTATCAAGTGAACTATGTATCACTGGATATGCATAGTATAGCATAACAATTCATAAAGGAAAGACACACACTTGTGTTTCCCTCACAACCCATTGTTGCAGCCTTCCAGATAATAAAATCAAAATGGTTTATCTCTTCTAGAGTAACCAATGCAAGGTTTCCAGAGGAAACAGGTGGAGCTCACACCTAAGCAATGATTTTAAAATCCTGGATAATAGACAGGAAGAACTCAGCTTCCTATCTGAGGGCAACAGCAAAGGGATGTGCAAGAAAACACAATAGTGTTAGAAGATACAGTGCTGTACCAAAACCTTTACTA
>NC_090755.1:28772889-28807889 GCF_036898095.1 Palaemon carinicauda | reverse complement strand
TATTTTCTTCCTAATTCTGATATGTAAATAAATCTTGTGAATGTTTGGTAATGAAATTTATTATGTTATGGTTGAATGTTTCTGTACTGCTGATGAAATTTTGTTTTGAAAACAATTTATTTTCTCTTCAAAGTCTTCATTGTTGTTAATGTGTGTTTATGAAGCAAAAATTAAGAGCTGTTTACTTTGTTATTTTGTGAGTCACTTAATATAAAATACTTTTTTTACCAGTGTAATTAATCTATTATTATATATTTCGATATCCTGTAACTAGGCCTTACAGTATAGTTAGGTTTCTATATACAGGGCCATGGGCAGCAAAGTGATTTAAAAGGGGATGGAATTGAAACTAGTGGGTTGGAGCTGAATATAGGGGTGGGAGGGGGAGGGGGGGGGGCGTCACTAGGAACTTTGCCCTGGGGCGGCAGTTAGGTATGTGAGGGCCCTGCAATGTTGTATAAGATACCCCAATTATAATTGTGTGGACATTTGCCAAACTACTATTCAGATCAGGTTATTTTCACATGTTTTTCAAAACCTTACAAAATTCCACTAATATGTAGCCTAGTTCGAGAGAGTTTGCGTTAGTCATATAGTGTTTATTATAATACAGATTAATTTTCACTTTCATTGTCCCTTTCGTTGTCAGTATTTGCATGGGTGACATTACTACAGTGAATACCCTTGCATTCTCCACATGCAAGCGAGCATTCTAGCCCATATTCACAGCGTCTAGTGTTGCAACCACTTTTGCAATTGCAAGAAATGATTTCTAGTAAGAATGCCAGAGCTGGTTGTAAATCTGTTGCAATTGGAATGAAGATGCATGCTTTATTCATCCAGCCCCAATCTTCTCGGGGTAATTCATTTCCACACCATTGTTGAACTTGATGGTATACTCTTCAGCTATGATATTGAGTAGCAACATATGTAGGAAGTAAATTACGAGGTTGAATATAGGTGGAACTTGTAGAAACCTTTTAATGGAAGGTTTGCAATCTAATGAATGCCATCTAGACTTTTCCCAGGCTCTCCTTTGTAGACTTATACTAAAGCATTTTTCCCTGGCTTAATTATGTCATCTTTTTGTGCCATTGCAGATCTAAACACAGCTGCCTGTTGTTGGAAATATACACTATTTTTTTTTCAGCTCAAGAGATTTTCCTACACCAAACAATCAGGAAGTGGTGTCACGCCTTAATAAATCATGAATAAATAATAGATTTTCACATACATCTTTGTCAAGTGACCTTTGTAATTCTAGTATGTCCCAACACTTTCTGCTTTTCTTTGAAATCAACTTCTATTCTGGTCTAAAAAACAGTATGTATGGTGTTCTGCCCTTTATTGTACAGCAATACAAGTAGATCTGTGTTGTTTCTAATATGCACAGTCACAATTATTTGCCATTTTAAAGGCAGTTTCAGCAATCATCACATCAGCATCTGCTGTTCCATGAAACAATTTGCATCCATTTAGCTCCAGTGCTACACTTAGCATGTCTATAAATCTCTGCTTGTTGATACAGTACTGTTAGACGAAAACCTGTTCTTCGGCACTGTACATGTCATATTACTGGTGAACAAGACTATTGGTCCAGGTCCGCGTTTCATCCATCTTATGTGAATTGAATTGAATAAAAAATTTAGGCCTTAAGCCAAGCAATGTGGCATCAAAGGCCATTCAGAGCTGTGTAATGCAAATTAATCAACCATACCCATACTCTCACATTTGCTATCCTTTCAACTTATAAAACCAATCACACAACATTCTTACAATAATATCTAAATACAAAATAAGGAGGTATTAATAGGATTGAAAAATAAATAAAATTAATTAAAGCGTATGATATAAACCAATACTCTCTATAAATTTTTTCAAGTTCAGGGTATTACAATTTTCACCCAGTATATCTCTTAAAGGTTTGTCCTGGAGAAAATGTGTCCTCCTCTAAAGATTAAAATCAGGATAATCAATTAAAATGTTTGATATCTATTGTCATTTCATTAAGTAATTGTGGGTTGCATTTGTATGGCCAATAATGCAGTCTAATTAAAATAATATCCCTCCTACTTTTAGAATTACAAGATGACCATTTATCCACTGAAGGGTAGATTTGTTTCAATTTTGTATTGGTGGTCAGTTCAGACCATCGAGCCTGCCACTTATTCTTACAGTGAAGATCTATCTTGCTTTTAAGGTCTTTGTCAGGAATACTTATGGGGGATAGATTAAGTAACCCTGAAGCTTCCTTAACTGCCTTATCTACTCGTTCATTTCCATCCACCCCAACGTGAGCAGGGACCCAACAGAAGTGAACACTGACATTCTTCCTAGAATGCAGAAGTACTAGCCAATCCTGCACCTCTTGTACTAGATGATGGCCTGGTATCATTTGTTTAGTTGCGAGTAAAACACTATTGAAATCCGTAAAAATTGTATAAAAACTATTTTGATTACCATTTCCAAAAATATGTCGGACTGCAAGAATTATTGCATTCAGCTCAGCCGTAAATACTGAACAAGAGGATGGAAGTTTCTTTCTAATAACAATATCCTCCACCACAACTGCACTTTCATCTCCTGCAGCCAATTTGGAACCATCCGTAAAAACATGTTTCCCATGATGTTGAGCACCACGATTTAAAAACTAAGTTTTTATTATCTTACTGGGTAAGGTATTTTTCCCTCCTGCTATAAAACATACTTTAACAGGTGGGTTACACCAAGGGGGAGACCTGGGACATCCTACCTCTGCTATCTGTACTGTAAACAAACCTACTTTACTGGCATCATTTTTCAGCTGTACTTCCAAAGGCTTGGGCACTTGATCTGTTAGGAGCACGATCTAAAGGAGCCCTAACATATTTACTGTTAGGATTGTTTCTTATAGCGAGGGACCTAGCTAAAAACCTCAAACTCAACTCCTCTCTGCAGATAGAAAGGGGAGGCATTCCAGAATCCACAAACTATCAATGGGAGATGTTCTGTATGCACCCGTGCAGATGCAGAGCCTCATATTGTGAACAACAACAAGTTTTTCAAGTAAAGTCTTACCAACTGACTTATAAATTTGACATGCATAGTCTATAGTCTAACTTAATCAGACACAAGGTTGCATAAATTCTAAGCAAAGTTGTTCTATCAGCACCCCTATCAAAATGTGATACAACTTTCAAGATGTTTAATGACTTTTTAACCCTGATGAATATGTCATTTATATGGGGACCAAAGGTAATCTTCTTCATGAAAATTACCCCCATGAAACTTTATATTATCCTCATAGGGCAAAATACTATCATTTAAGAAAAGGATGGGGATCTCTTCACTTTTACGAGTGCATGAGGAGAGATCATGAATCACCGAGAATGTGCCCATGCAGAAGCTGCATTTATAGCAATTTGAAGCTTTTGGCATGCTTGTAGTGCAGATGATCCCCTACAATTAATTGCAAAATCATCAACAAATAGTGACCCTTGTATGCCAGGAGGTAGGTGACACAAGTGACTATTGATAGCAACAGCAAATAAGGCCACACTCAGTACGCTGTCTTGGGGGGACACCTTGCATGTAGGATGAAGAGTTCTGACCTTAATCTTACTTGAATTAATTTGTTTGATAAAGATTCTTTAATAAAAGGAAACATATGTCCTCCTATACCCCATGAGGCCAACTGCTTTAAAATACCGCCCTTCCAGGTGGTGTCGTATGACCTTTTGAGGTCAAAAAAGACACCCACCACCTGGTCTTGGTTAGAAAAGGCATTTGAAATTTCCCTTGATAACATCAACAAAAGGATCTATTGTACTTCGATTCTTCCTAAAACCAAACTGCCTGTTTGATAAGTTTTTTTCTTTTTTTTATAGATACCCCACGTCTATTATTGATCATTCTCTCAAATAGTTTGCATATGTAACTAGTCAAGGTTATAGGCCTATAACTAGATGGCAGTTCTGGGTCTTTACCAGACTTGTGGCCAGGAATTATAAATGAAGAATCCTAGGAATCAGGAGATGTATGAGAAGCCCATAGACCATCAAGGGTTTCTAATAAAAATAACTTAGTATCCACTGGCAGATGTGAAATCATTTCATATCTGATGCCATCCTCACCTGGGGCAGTCAAAGATGAGCTAGTAATACCATTTTGTATCGCTCCATACTAAAAGGTAAGTTAAAAATTTCAGTATTGGAAGAAGTAGGAGGAACAACAGATGTTGCTCTAATTTGTTGAAATGCTGGGGAATAATTGTCAGCACTTGGTACATGAGCGAAGTGCTTAACAAGTGCCTCTGCTACATCTTTGGGGTCAGATATATAACTATTATTTTCCCTTAATATTGGTAAAGGTCTAGGGACAAATTTGCCTTGGAGTTTTCTAATTTTGTCCCATATTTCCTTTGAAGGAGTTTTGGCGGTATTATTTTACTATAGTTCCAACTCTTTCTATAATAATTATAGTATTATAGATGCATTTTGCATAAGAAATTGTTGAACTTTGTCTCTGAACACTTTTTGGGGAAATTCACCATATGCGAGATATGAATGGTTATAGAATTCCTATCCTCGAAAAATTTCGAAGTGTTTTGTTTACTTTATCACAGACACAGTTTGCAGTTTGTGCTGTGATGCGAATTTGTTTTTGTTTGGAACTGCATTGTGGTTCTGATGTGAATTTTTCCCTATTAAAATTGCATTGTGGGTAGTTACATCGTATGTCTAGGAGTCACGTGACCTGGAGAAAATTTGACAGCTGTCAGCCATATTTGCTTGTCATTTGGTTGAAGTCTCTCATAGAATTAAGCTATGTCTCTGTGTTTGTCTTGCAATTTTGATTATTTTCGATTAATTCATGATTTTTATGAAAATGAAACACGGTGCATTGAACTTTTAAGAGAACATAGAGTGCTACCTGCAGCAGTACAGTGTTTAAATTGTGGAAAACCCTGTCAATTCAGAAACGATAAAAACGTTTGGCGCTGTACGGGTTGTTTTAGACAAAAGACACAAAAAGAGAAAATATTGTAATTTTACTGTAAGTGATCGGAAAGGCACATTTTTAGATAAAGTTAAATTGCCAGTATGGAAGTTGATGATTTTTCTTTGCCAATTTTTGAGTGAATTTTGGAAACATCGCCCAATTATTAAGTATTTAAATATTTCATCAAAGACCAGTGTTGATTGGAGAAGTTTTTGTAGTGAGGTGAGTCAGTTTTGGTACAATAATCAGGAGCCCATTGGTGGTGTTGATGTTGAAGTGGAAATTGATGAAACACTAATTACTCATAGTAAATACCATAAAGGTCGCCCTCTTACCCAGTGTTGGTTGTTTGGTGGTATAGAGAGAACATCAAAAAAATTCTTTGTTGAGGCATTAATTGATCCTGGTGCTGACAATCGGAAAAGTGAAACTTTAATTCCTTTAATTAATCGCTACATTAAACCAGGCTCTATTATTTACAGTGATTCGTGGCGAGGTTATAATAAAATCTGTGAGAGTGGATACACTCATTTTCAAGTAAACCACTCAGAAAATTTTGTTGATCCCAACAATCCTAATGTTCACACTCGAAATATTGAACGCTTGTGGCGTGATATTAAGGAGTGGATTAAAAGGCCTGGTATTAAAAAAGACTATTTGAAACAATACCTTGCTAGGTATTGATTTATTAAGCATTACCAGGATTCAGTTTTGCACCAATTTTTACTTGAAGCTGCTAAACTGTATCCACCTTTAAGTGACACTCACCCACCATCACCACCTAGGGAATCCTTTTCTGATGACGACGACGACGACACTGTAGATGAGCCACAACCTTCTTGTTCTGGATATAAACCATCAAAACGTTTGTGTCCATCCAATTAAGGTAAATTTTTAATTGTATTTCAATTAGTATTGTAACATAATATACTTCCCAAGTTAGGTTAGGTTAGGTTGGTTTGATCTGGTTAGGTCATTTAAACACTATCCGGGGAGGTACAGGGGCGCAGAGCACCCCGGTCAGGGCTCCGTGTCCTAGGTTAGGTTAGGTGTCCTAGGTTAGGTTAGGTTGGTTTGATCTGGTTAGGTCATTTAAATACTATCCGGGGGGGTATGCGGTAAGGGCTCCGCGTCCTAGGTTAGGTTAGGTTGGTTTGTTCTGGTTAGGTCATTTACACACTATTGGGGGGGGGGGGGGGTACGGGGCAGCGGAGCCCCCCAGTCAGGGCTCCACATCCTAGGTTAGGTTAGGTTGGTTTGATCTGGTTAGGTCATTTAAACACTATCGGGGGGCTCTGGCCCCCGTCAGGGCTCCGCGTCCCAAGTTAGGTTAGGTTGGTTTGATCTGGTTAGGTTAGCTGTCCTAGGTTAGGTTAGGTTTGTTTGATCTGTAGGTGCTCCTAATTCATTAATTCATATGCTGTTTTGTATCCATGGTGATTTACCCCACCCAAAACCCCGTGTTCCCAAAGGGTCCCCAACCTTGTTGGATGTAGTAGGGGGGTATAAGCTACTAACTGAAAAACAACTTATTTCCCCGAACTATTACTATCGTAACCATTCACAACACATTAAAACACACACGAAAATATATAATTACTCTACAAAAATGGAGTTGGAACTACTGTAAAAATTTACCGTTTTGGCATTGGTATTAGATATATATTTCCTCCAAGACGCTCTCTTTGCTTTTTTAAAAGTTTTTTTTGTTTGTTTAATACAGCCTCTGAGGTATTCTATTCTATCTGCTTCATAGTTCATTCTTAAGTATCTTCTGTAGCAAGTTCAGGTCACTTTCCTTGCACTGGCACATTCTTTACTCCACCAAGGAACTACAGAGCGATGAGCTAAACCACATGTTTTAGGTATAAACTTGCTTGCATTATCATCAATAACATCTGAAAGATGTTGACAAGCATGTACTGGAGATGTAAAGTCACCATTCTCTCTATCGGTGTGTGCACAGTTCTCAAAAGATGTCCAGTCTGCCTCCTCTATCTTCCATTTTGGTGGACACGGAGAAGGAAGATTGTGGACATGATTTAACATTATTGGCCAATGGTTACAGGCATCTAGGTGTTGGTTGATTGACCAAAGGTAATCCAATCAAATGGATGAGGAACAGATTGACAAATCAGTGGCTGATGTAGAGTTGTGGTACAACATACCTAGTTGGAGAACTATCATTCATTAGTATTAAATCATTGCTATCGATTAATTCTTCAACAAGATTACCCCATCTATCACACACATTTTCACCCCATAAAGTATGTTTTGCATTAAAATTATCCATTAAAATTAAAGGGGCAGAGAACTAATTGATCGGGTCTTGGAGGTCAGAGAGTCTAAGATTTCTTGGATTCCCAACATGGTCTAAGAGGAAAAGTTCTAAAGATGGTTCAAGATAAAGCGAGCATACAGTAATTGTTTTTTCCTGATATGTGTTCTAACAGCACATGCCTGCAGTGGTGTATTGAGGGGGATAGTTTTAAATTTTATAGATTTGTGAATAATGAAACCTGTGCCACCTTGAGCTCTTGCAGCTTGCAAAGGAAGGGATCTACAAAAATGATAATCGAGTTTGGGATTAAATAGTTTGTCGCCGATCTTTATTTCCTGTAGATAAATTATCTTTGAGGTGGTGGGAGACATGACCTCTTTGGAGGTTTGCGTTCTAACTTCAACAGGTCGAGCACTTGACCCAGATGGCTGGGCCACTACCACTAAGGGAGATGCACCTGATGGGGTATGTGCTAGCGCTTGCCCCTTGTGGTAGCAAGGGATTGTGGATTATTACTTTTTTGTGGCACCTTAACAGCTTGAGCAAAATTAAGTTGCCTTCTATGTAAATTCTTTGCATGGCTTACACTAATATGTTCAGCATTTGCTTTCAAGATGGCAGCTTCTTCTTTCTTGTATTCTCTACAACTTTTATCGTTTGATTTATGGTGTTCTTTACCGTTTGCGCAGTTGTATCTCTCTTGCATTCACCATGTTCTAATGAAGAACAGTTAATGCAAACCTTCGTATTATTGCAGTACCAGGATGGATGACCATATTCAAAACAATTGAAGCATTGTAAAGGCCTAGGTTTATATTCTCGAACAAGTACTCTTTCATTGTCAATATTTACATGATCAGGTATAACGGGTTTCAAAGGTTAAAACTATCATGCTTGTTTTAGGAATCTTACTTTACTTTCCATACATCAGAAGGGCACATGTCCTGTATTTATGGTTCTGAAAAATCCTATAGGTCACTATCGAAGACTACTCCTTTACCGTAACTGAAGTTCATGTGTGGTTTAATATCTTTAATTAGACCAGTGTCTTCAATCTTCATGCCATAAAGCATGTGAGCTTGAGTATCTGATTTAGCATTGATTTACTAATATCCTTACTTTAAACTAATCCAACTTTTTGTATAAATTTACTCATCCTATAATAGCTGTAATTATCAATCTTCCCAGATGTAATGATCCATGTTGGAGGCTTGGGGGTTCTTACTGCAATCTCAAAACTTGAAAATAATACCCAAGCTTCCCAAAAGCCTTTATTACAGTCAAGTTCCATGAAAATTTCTTTGATTGCCCAAAATCTATAAAAGGCTTCATGAATTCTATCATAACTATAACCAATTGGAATGTTTTCTAAATGGAGAATTTTCAAATTTTTAGTTGGATCTGGTACTGTGTCAGAAGCAGAGAGTAAAGTATTATTGCGATCCTTATATATAAAATTTTCTGTCAGTGCTGATAAATTGTCTGTAATAACACTGGACGAAGAAGTATTGTTTGGAGGAATCCTTTATATTGCCGAGGTCGTCAACAGAATTTTTCTTATTTACACAAGCAGAGGTCGTCAACGGTGTCTGGGGTTCGCTACTTGATCCAGGGGTATGGGGAGCATTACGTTTACTCATTAATTTTTGGGAGGAGGAGGGAAGTGGTAATAATAATAATAATGAAAAAAAAAATGAGTAAGGAAAAGAAAATAATAAGACTGTCTCAAATCCCAAAGAAGACTCAATTAACCTTTCATGGAGTTAATTTCTCCACCAATGACACCTGCAAGAACTACTTTCCTAATGTCCGCTCCCTACCCTACCACAAAGTGATGGTACCACTATGATTAGAGTGGCTCAAGTGTATGCCAAACCCACTTGATGGGATTGAGAGCATTACAAGAATACAATCATCCCCACTTAAATCTTAGTGGCAGGCAAAGCGGACAGAATGCCAAGAGTCCTATCTCTATGAAACCGGCCAACCCCTGGAATCCGAATGATAGGATTTTTGTTCGAGAATAGTCCCGCATGCCAGTGTGGAAATACTGACACTCCTAGGTGGCCAAACATTATCAGGTAGTTGGCAATACCACCACAGGTCCCACAATTGATTTGAAAAAAAATTACAATCCGAGATACGATGTCCCCTAAAAACATTCTGGACAATGGAATGGGTAAGAGAGTTTTGACTGCGAGGTTGGGGATAGTTGATAAATATGAAGGAGAATGAGGCAATTATAAGTAATAGAAATAGGATGAGAGAAATTTAGTCAAACTGAGGAAAAAGAAAAATCCCCAGTTCGAGAGCCCTCTTCCCCGTCGCCAAGCTTCAGCACGGGAATGATATGCCGTGCTGAAGCTCAATGATTTCATCAAGGCATTCCCTCGTTAAGAGGGATCATACTTATTTGAAGTCATAACTTTAATGATTCTTATGAAAGAAGGCAAGAGAGATGGAGTTTTTCGATTAAGAGGTCATGAGCTACCTCGTTTTTGCATCTTCCCAACTACAGGTGCACCGGGTAAATTTGTTTTAAGTGAAACCTCCATCACATTAGGCATAACATCAGGCAAGGACACGGCCTGAGAGAGGTTTGTATTATTTTTTAGAATGGGGGTAGATGGTGTTTAAATATCTTTCTGTTCTTCAAGTATCTGTTTTGATTTTTCTACTTTCCAGTTATAAATTTGTAAAGGCACTTTCATCTACTTCAACTATTTTCATATCTTTCTTTATGCTGGAAGTGAGGATACTATTTTTGTCAGTGTGTTTTAGCAAGTTTTTCTTTAAAATCTCTGAAAAAAGTTGGCCTCGGCTTATCTGCTTTTCAAGAGCTCTATTAGGAGCCTTTTTAAAAGTAGCCCTTTCCCTGGTCCTAATGGTCTGAATTTCTATTTCAAAAATAAAATTAACACAGCTTTTAGATGTAGCTGGGTGCACTTCCCACAGTGAATACAATTTGAATTTTCTGTGCATGCTTCATGACTATTTCTATCCACAGCTGACACAAACAGCTGGCTTATTATTTAGTTTTTCCCTGCACTTTTGGCTTAAATGATCATATATTTGGCAATGATAACATCGCAATGGTGAAGGGATGCATGGTTTTACCTTTAAAGATAGCCAACAAGCTTTAATAAAATGGGTTAGCCTATACTGATCAAAAGATAAAACTAAAGTAACAAGAGGAACACGTTCTCCGACTCTCTTTCGCATTCTAACTACTTTTACTACTCCTTGAATTTTCAGTTCATCTTCAATTTCTTTTTTCTCTATCTCTAGTAACTCTGGAGCATGTACCATACCCCTAGCCTGGTTAGAAATGGGGTGAGAAAAGCATTTAACATTATGACCATCCAAAGGTGAAAGTGCTTTCAATTTTTCACTTTGTATGGGGATAGTGTCTCTATCAAGAAAATTCCATTTCCCTGGGGAAGAATTTTTGGCTACCCTCCACATACTTTTACTATTTCTGTACTGGCTCTAAAAACATTCATATTTTCATATTTTCCATTTTCAAAATCTTAAATCGAAAATTTTTCATAATTCACAATTTCATAGTGACCAGGTAATATTTCTGCTTTTCTATATTTTCTATTTTGCAGGTATCTTTTATTCTCTCTCTTTTTCTTCTCTACATGGCGTGAGTAGGGTTCTAATGCCGCATTATTAGAACTTGAGTTGGAATTGTCAATATTGAGGTCCATGTTCGTATTTTCCAGGTCGTCACCAGAGGGGTTGGTTTGCATAGCAGCAGCAAGCCGAGTTATCCACCTCTTATCAGAGGATGTCAGTCCTCTTATCCCATGTGGCTCAACATGAGAAGGGGTTTCAGTGGGGACCAGTCGTCTATTAGAGAGCAGCTGCCTCTCTTTCGGTGGGTGCACACTGGTCAGTGGGAGTAGTTTAACTCACCCCCCCCCACACACACACCAATGACTCCAATGCCTGGCATCACCAATTACCCGCAAATATGGGAGACTTAAAAACGGATCATTGAAGCCCGACTCTTAACATAGACTATGACTGCACCCAATGGGGTCTGCCAGAGGGTGATAACATTTAAATTTGTAGAATATACAAAACCTCGTCAATGTTATATAACAGTGGTCATCAACAAAATTCAGATAGAGGAATAAAAAAAGAGAAAATAGAAATAAAGAAGAAGGTTTATAGAGGTCCAGTCTTAGTCTGGTCTCTCAGAACTGGCCTTAGGAGTACGGTTGAACCTGCCAGGGTGGATAATCACCCCACCACCATTGCCCAGCCCATCATTGAGACTCTCAAATCCCTCTACTGCAGCAAAGTCCTGGACCATCAGAGGGGCAGAGAAGTTGAAAATTAACAATAAATTTTACTAAGTAAATGTTATTCTGACACGAAATAAAAAACCTATGCTATTTATAGGGATTATCTTTCGAAGAAGCTGGAAGACTAGCCATAAAGACTTTTAAACAAGGTGGCAACTACCAACCCGCTAGTTTGCAGGGGGTAGTGAGGGGTAGCGGGGGTTGCTGGCTATCCCATCCACTCACACACCAGTATGTCTAAACCCCTTTTTATTTTGGCTTCGTCGAGAAGACACGTCTCTGCTCTCTCCCTTCAAAAGAGACTTGCCATTATAATAATCTTTTTCTCTTTTCAGGTGCGTGTGTTTTCTCCTTTCTGCTGTCCATCATGCGGACTTGACTACGGCCTGAAGGACGCTCCTGTGGTACCCTCATGACCTACGCCGAGACCGACCACCATTCATTGTGTCTGGCCTGTAGAGGTTGGCGCTGCGACCAGTATAACACCTGAAAAGAGTGGTCTTCCTCCCATTGGGAGAGATTTGGCTGCCAACACAAGAAGTCCAGAAGGGATTCCTCACCTTCAGGGTCATCGTTGAGGGCAAAGAAACGTCTGACTTCTTCTTTGACCTCCTAATCTCTTCCCGAAGCTTCTGCTCGCTCAGTCTCTTCCGAGGATAGGTCGAATAGGAGTGTTGACCAGCTAACCCCTAGAGAAGCAATTTTGCACTGCCCCCCCCCCCCTTAGGGCAAGTCCTTTTCTTTATTTGATGTTTTACAGGTTTGCCTGTCACTAGGGGGTTGCAGGCTCGCATTTCAAGGACGTGTTGTTAGAGCTTCTTCAGCACTGGGCCCAGAGGAGAACTACTCTGGCTTCCTCCGATGTAAAAGTTCTTTCGCCCGCAAGTGGTGTACTTGACATCCTTGCTATCTGAGAGGGTCATCTATTGCCATCTCCTGCTCCTGCTAGTCCTGCGCAGTGTGACTCCCCTTCTGAGGATCACCGCCGACAAAAACAGATCGCACAATTGCCATCCAACGCTGACCTGCTGCTTACGATGAGAGCTCTCGCCACCACAGGGTTTCATCATCTTCTAGGAACCGCAGTCTCCTTCGCCCATCCAGACGTTCGCCATGCCTGCTGTCAGGAAACAGTAGTCTTTCTCTCGGGATCAACGATCATCTCGCCACTCTCTTCCCCGGCACGTCATCACTCGTCATCTTATGATCGCCACATCCCAGTGCGCCATTCGCCTTCTAGATGTTCTCCTACTAGACGTTCCTAGCTCACCGCTCATCAGCTCGACAATCTCCAACTTGCTGCCTGTCAACTCATCAGCTTACTGATCTCCAGCTCTAAGATCTCTAGCTCATTGATCGCCAACGCGCCGATCTCCATCGCACTGCTCTCCAATGCGCTGCTCACTGACACGCCGCTCGCTGATGCACCATTCACCTGCTCGCCATTCGCCAGCTCATCTATCTCCTTCCCGCAGGTCTCCTAGGGATCAACGATTATTTCGCCACTCTCCTGCTCGTGATCACTGCTCTCCTCTTGATCTCCATGCACCAGCTCATGATTGTCACTCATCACCTCAAGATCATCACTCACCAGCTCGTGATCGTAACTCTCCTGATCACCATTCATCAGCTCGTGATCGTCACTCACCTGCTCGTCGTTCACCATCCCTTGGAGGCTTTACCATGGTGTGCTCTTCCCCAGCACTCGATCACTCGTTATCTCGATCATCATACCCCAGGGCGCCATTTGCCTGCTAGATGTTCTTGCACCAGACTTTCCCAGCTCACCGCTCGTCAGCATGACAATCTGTAATTCACAGCTTGTCAACTCATCAGCTTGCCGATCGCCAGCTTTCAGATCTCCAGCTCATTGATTGTCAACGCGCCGTTCACTATCGCAGTGCTCTCCGTCGCTCTGCTTTCCAATGCGCTGCTCACTGACATGCCGCTCGTCGACGCACCATTCACCTGCTCGCGGTCACCAGCTCATTGATCTCCTTCCTGCAGGTCTCCTAGGCTTGATCGCTATTCGCCAATGCGCTTCTTTCTATCTCCGGCGTGGGATCATGATGCGTCCGCACGTGATCATACTCAGCTCGCAATTCTCACTCTTTCGGGTGAAATTGCCACAATTCTGCAAGCAATTGCTATGCTCCTGCGAGTGATCCTACTTCTGCACCTCGACAGCACCAGGACGAGCTTTGCAGACCATCAGCCGCCATTCCAGAGCAGCCTATAAGTCGCCCTGAATTGCCAGCAAGAGGCAGTTACCCAATATCTTTCCCAGAAGGATTCAGGGAACCTCCCAAAAAGTTTGCGGAGGTACCCATCACACCAGAGCATCCTCCCTAGACAATTCATAAAGACTTTCAGATGCCTGTCCATCTTGCACCAGGTAAGAGAACCACCTCTCAGTTTCTGGTGCTGAGGCAGCAATTCTCAAGAAGGTGTTCTCCACCTGTAGGCCTTCCAAGAACACGCCAGACCTGTCTACTGTGGGGAAGCCAGCATCGTGGTTTGATACCCTGGTCAAGGCGGTCAAGCAAGTACAGCCCATCCAGAACCACCCAAGCAGACAGCAGTAGAGTCAACCCCAAGGATCCCGTTGGAGGAATCAGTTTAATTTTTTTCTTCTCCTCCTCTATCTGATCCTAGGAGGGGACCTATCTCTTCTAGAGCCTTGGACATTTTCATGATTGTCTATCGCCTTAGGAGATCTCGTGTAGCTGTGAGTGTCTTTCTGAACATCCAACAGGACTTCTTGCAGCTTCTGATCACACCGATCCTGACAACGATGCAGAAAAAGAGACTGAGGAATCCTACAATCCTACTCTTCCTTGGGCTGACCTTGTCCACCCTTGTATAAGCCGAGGGTTGAAATCCCCGCAGGAGATTACCTTGGTACCGAGGTTCCAACCATCTCCTATTGAGGTGATCCTGCCAGAACTTAGGCCCATATCCAGACCACCGGAGGAAGACGAGAAGCTTTCTGGACAGCAGGAGCCCTCCAGGCCTTCTCTGCTGTTGGAGGTCCTGCCACCTCAAAGAGAATCTAAGGATACAAAGACAATCCCTAAGAATGCAAAGGCATGGGCAGCTCTTCTGCAAGCGAGGGATAGCGGGTCCCCCCTGGCAACAAGAACGTCTGCAAGCGACATTCCTATCATTGACAACCTTAACCCACCCCAGGCTCGGAGGTGGAAGATAATTTGGATATGGATGATGACTATCTCCCCAGGTCTGCCATTCCAAATTTCAACTCTAAAGACGAACAGAGGGAGTCAGATTATGCCTTCTGGCAAGTTCTAGTCTGCATGAGGGCCATCAATGGGTTGGCTGATCCAGAATGGGCACCTTTGGTCTGAGTCTGATAAGTACCAGCACATAAATCTCTTTAGAGATGAGAGCAGCCTCCCTGGCTCTCCAACAGTTCCTGATGAGTGACAACACCACAGTAGTTGTTTAGATAAACAAGCAAGGCGGTACCTTTTCGCAGCCCTATGCCATCTAGTAGTGAAGATTTTAAGATGGACAGAAGACAATTCGGTGTCCCTATTAGCCCGCTTCATTCCCGGCAAGAGGAATGTGCTTGCTGACAATTTGAGCAGACCGATTCAGATAGTGGGCTCCGAGCAGTCTTTGAATCATCTGATAGCCAACAAAGTCCTGACTTTGTGAGGTTCCCCGACTGTGGATCTATTCACGACATCTCTGAACTTCCCAGTCCAAGACCCTCAGGCTCTCTGGCAAGATGCATTCCAAGAACAGTGGGACAACTTCGACGTGCATGCCTTTCCCTCGTTCTGTCTGATGAGAAGGGTGATCAAGAGGACCAGGGCATCTAACAACCTATTATGATGCTCATAGCTCCGTTATGACATCACGCAGTGTGGTTCATGGACCTTCTACTACTCCTGATGTAGATCCCAAGAGAACTCCCTCCAATACACGATCTACTCAAACAGTCACACATGAACATATTCCACAAGGCAGTAGCTTTACTCCGTCTACACTCCTGGACCCCATCCAGCATCTCCTCTCTCAGAGAGGCTTTTTGCAACAAGTTACGTGAAGAATGTGTGGATTGGTGTCGTGGAAATGGTTTGTCTCCCCTTGATGCCACTATTCCAACAATAGCAGAGTTCCTAATGTACCTTCGGGAGGAAAAGCTTCTCTCGGTCTCGGTGATGAAAGGCTACCATTCAGACTTGAGCCTCGCCTTTAGACTGAAAGGAGTTGATATTTCCTCTTCATTGGATTTCTCTCTCCACACACAAAGTTACGAGATTACTTGCCCCCCAGTCAGAAGTTAGAACTTCTCCTTGGAACGTGGGTCACATCCTTCGGTCTCTGAAGGGTGCTCTCTACGAACCACTACGCCAGGCAACAGATCGCCACCTCACTCTGAAGACAGCTTTCCTGCTTGCTTTGGCTTTGGCCAAAAGAGTCGATGAACTGCATGGTTTTTCGTATAAGGTCGCCCTTTCAAGGGGATAGGGGGAGGTAACACTCGGCTTCATTCCTGAGTTTATTGCTAAGACTCAAAATCCGGGAGTAGCGGATCCTAGATCTGTGCCTTTCTGGATTGGGAGTCTTCATTCTGTAACCTATGACCCAGATCAACTGTTACTTTGCCCAGTAAGGAGTTTTAGGTATTACCTGAAATGCAAAAGAGAAGCTCAGCCCTGAGTTTGAGCACTCTTCGTCAGCACGGGGAAGGGTCATAGGCTGTGCATTGAATTCCAACACTCCTCTTGTTCATCATCCTAAAGCTCATGACATCAGGGGCATCAGTACGTCTCTAGTGTTCAAGAGAAACTACTCTGTGATGCAGGAATTGCAAGCAGGGGTGTGGAAGCAACCTTCAACACCCACTACCTGCAAGACGTAACCCTTAGAAACATGGAGACATTCTCCATTAGTCCTGTGGTGGCTGCACAACAAGTGCTTTGATATGCCTCAGGCTCCTTGATGGAAAAGTAGCAGATGGTTAAGGGTACAGGTTACCTGGGATTAGTCTGGGATGAATGTGTAAGAATAACTAGCTCTTTCTTTCTTTCATCTTCCACTCTCTTGGGGAACAGCACCCTTGGATCCTCTGCAAGCTGGCCTCACCTATCTGCAGGTAATAACCATTTCCCTTGCGTAAACTAGTAAAGAAATAATACTTATTATGTCGTTATACTCCTCGTGAGGTGGGTATTGGGCAACGTCTATGTTTGATGCTAAAGATTCCTGTTCTTTTCAGAGAAATCTTATCTAGACAGTCCCATTGCTAGTATCAAAGACACACGGGTTGCTCAGGCCATTATACATGCGCTGCACAAAGTTTTAGCAAGGTGTCAGATTCCTGTTTATCTCGGAGAAATCTTATCTAGACAGTCACATTTCTAGTATCAAAAGCACACAGGTTGCTCAGGCTGCTATACGTGCACTGAACAAAGTTTTAGCAAGGTGTCAGGATTTCTCTCAGTTACGTGCCAAGCCCGTACGAGAAAACCCGGGGTCAAAAACTAAGCCAGTTGGTTCGGACTTCCACCCTCCTAATGGGTGAGTAATCCAAATTTGAAAGTAATTTTTATTTTTCCTAACTATTCAATCCTGTAGCTATTTATACACATTGTCCCACCATCACATGTCCCCCTAGAAAGTCCTGCCTGCAATAAAAGTGGTTTGGACACACTGGCATAGGAGTGAATGGGGTAGCCGGCAGCCCCCGCTAACTAGCGGGTTTGGCAGTTGCCACCTCGCTTAAAAGTCTTTGTGGCTAGTCTTCCAGCTTTGCCGAAGGATAATCCCTATAAATAGCTACAGATTATTATTGTTACAAAAAAAAAATCACTTTTAAATTTGTCATTTTAAGATGTGCAACTGAAAAGAATCAGAAGTTGAAAATAGATTATAATTTTGGTGTTAAGTAAAAGTTTAGGATGTGCGATTGAAAAGAAACAGAGAAGTTAAAAAAAAAAATTATAAATTTAGGTAAGTAAATTAAAATTACAAGGTAGAGCATGCTAAGTATTCCAGTATTGATATTGATGTGAAAAGAAAAGCCAGGAATGACTGGAAAGCACATGAGGCTGACAAAGCTATGAATTCAGGGAGTGGCTATGGTATAAGAATTTCTCATAGAATTATTACTGAAATCTCTAGGGGCAAAGAAGAAGCATATACCCATCAAAAAGTGATTGATTTGTTATAACAACAGGAGGCGAAGAAAGGCAATACTGTATTGGATGGAACACTTTAGTGAGGTCATGAATAAGAGATATGAAAGGAATAATTTGATTGATATACATGACTCTGAGAAAGACCTTGATGTGCCCATGAATGAATTCAGTGTGTTTGAAGTCGAGGCTATCATTAAAATACTCAAAGAGATGGAAACCCAATGGATATGATGGAATAACTGCTAAGATGATATTGGCCGAAAATGAAGTGACTCCCAGAATACTTACAAGACTATTTTGTAGAATGTGTAGAGGCAAAAACTGGTGAATGGGAACTAGGAGTGTTGGTAAAAATAGCAGAAAAAAAGAGATCTTACTGATTACAATAATTACAGAGGCATCACACTTACGTCACTTGTCATGAATGTATATAATATGCTTATTCTAAAGAGACTAGGGAGAAAGATTGATGAAAAACTGAGAGATGAACAAGCAGGATTTAGAAAAGGTAGAAGTTGAACTGATAAAATTTTATTTTCTAGACATGTTGTACAGCAATGTGTAGAATATAGAAATCTATTTTTGATGGCATTTGTGGACTATGAAAAAGCCTTTGATGGTATGCACCGGCCAATTTTGAGGAGTCCGGCGTTATTATGGGATTCCTCTTAAATATGTAAATTTGATTAAGTCTCTTCATGAGCATAGCAACTGCAAAGTTGCTGTTAGTGGAGTCCTATCAAATGAATTCCCTGTGAACAGTGGAGTACTCCAAGGGAATATGTCACCTATGTTGTTTATCCTCCTCATAGATTTTGTAATGCAGGGAACAGTTGGGGATGGTGGAGAAGGATTGGACTGGAATTGCAATAGGAAATTGGCTGACCTATAGTATGCCAATGATGCGGTCCTTATTAGCAGAGCACCACAGTATTTGCAATGCTTGCTTACCAGAATGCATGAAATCTCACATGAAGTTGGGCTCAGGATAAATAGAAAAAAGACAGAGATGATGAGAACGGAATATGCAATGAAAGATGAAATATTGGAAGGAGAAAGGATTGAGGTAGAATTATTTAAATATTTAGGATTTATGGTCTATAATAAAGGGTTTTTAGAACTGGGGTTCAATGAATGATTGAAAAAAAAAGCAATTCAAACAATGGCTCAGTTAAGTAAAGTTTGGAAATCAAATTGCCTGAAATTACATAAAAAATCAGCCTATATATCCATTTAGTGACTGGACATAAGTCGTGGTATAACAATGAAATAGTCTCCAAGAGATTTAGTAGATTTGAGAACAAAGAAATGGCAGGACAGGATTAGAAATGAAACTATAAGAGAGATTACTAGAGTGCCATATGTGGATGAGATCGTGGTGAGGGGTAGATTGAGATGGTTTGGGCATGCTCTTTGCACTCCCCAAGAGAGATTAGTTCACCAAAGGTTTAACTGAGCTCCACAAGGCCCTAAAAGAGTTGGAAGACCCAGGCCTACATGGCTGAGGATTTTGAAGGGTGAAGTAAGAGAAGATGCATGGAAAAGTATTGATTTTTGGGCTAAGCCATGTCGTCCTGATGGAAGGTTCCTTTAGGCAGCTTTCTAAGGGATATTTAGCTACAGTGATACTCCCAGAGAATTGACCATAGGTCTCCAGAATTCTAACTCCTAGTGCGAGTATCCTTAAGAAAATTCTTAAGGATATCGCATAATATCAGGGGACGTATTTCTTGATACGACACATGGCAATCTTCACCCCAAATAGAGTTTTCGCTCTGAGGGGGAAGAGTGGCAAAAATGAAGGGGAGCCGTCATCAAGGTAGATCCCCTTCCTATACTACTACAGCGCCACGCATGGCAACTCATTCCTTTTATAGTAGCAAATTAAGCACGGTGTATCTCCCACTAGCTCTTGGTGTTTTGTTACTATTCCTGGATTTATCATGCATTCTTCAGCATCTTCATCCTCTGGAAAGTTGAGTATTTAATCTTTCCTGTGTATAATTTTTAGCTCCCTTCTCATAGTTAAATTAGCATAATTTAGAAGTGTTTATCAGAGCATAGCCGTTCACCGGAGGCGCCATTTTGGACGCTGTCGTACGCCATAAATGCTTTATTTAGTTAGTAGTACGACGTTCCCGGTACTTAGCTTTAATGAATTATAGCTATTTAGGCAAATTATACTAGTGAAGATCAGATCACGCACGTAATATTTCCTCTTCTGTGAAACGTTTCGATCGTATACGATTAGGTCTCGGTGACGTAGCGTAGCCGAGATCCCGACTCGCGTTAGGCTAGCCTAATGTGTTTTAGTATACTTTTGTACGTTATCCCCGTTTACCCTCTTGTATCGTTTTGTCAATTCAGTCGGAGATAGCATTTCTCCTAGAATTACTAACTTAATTCGATACTCATCTCTTTTAGAGATTTAAGGGTAAACCCAACCTTCCCTCCGAGTGCCGGCTTGAATAGGTTAGTGTTTTTGTCTTCCCTCTTTGCCAGTGAGTATCCCGGCTTTGAATGATGACAGTAACTCAGAGTATTCAGTCTTGTGGTCGGCAACTCTACTGACGGGGGGCTAGTCATTCCCCTGCTGGTTCACAGTTGCAGGCATAGGAAGCCCAGCTTCCCTAGCCCATAACCGAAAGTGGTAGTACAATGGCTGCCACCTTCTCCCTTGTGGTCTAGAAGACATGTCTTATATCCGGCAAGGTCTTAGGCTGAGGAATCGTTATTCCTATGCCGCCCAAGACGGCGCCAGTACAGAAACTATGCTTCTGTGTTTGTGGCCGATAGTAGGAGGCAGATGTGCTGCCTTCTTTCAACGCAAAATATAAGACCCTTTCTCTTCCCTTTCCTGTCCTTTCGTGATGGCCTGGCCGTCACAACATCTATGGCTGGTATTCTACAATCTCCCTGCTTGCCGGGCGGATTGCGATGCCGGCCGGGCTCCTACAAAGGCGGTCTGATTGCAGCTTCGACCTTCCCCCTAACAGAAGCAAGGCTCCGGGAAAGGTTGCACAGGCCATGATGGCTGCCGGTGGGAGACCCTTATAACTTTGAGTATTCTTCAGTCCTCTCTTGGACTGCCATCCACAAACCCTGGAACCGGCAGAGCAGTCGCCAACAGATACTGTGGTTGGATGGAAGCTAGAATGATTACATTCTCCCCTTCCACTTGAATCCTCATTCTGGAGGAAGGCAGTAGAGACAGTAGTCCCTACAATCCTAGTTATTGTACTAAACTCCATGCTTTCTCTCTCTCTGTCGGCTAGTGCCATCAAGTACTAGCCTAGCCGGCAGCATGCCGGCAGAACTACAGTATAAGATTATACGGTAGCCAGTATTTCTGCAGTATAGTACACACTGCAGTTAGAAAACTATAGTATATAATTTACAGTAGTATATTTTTTCCAACATATTCTGTGTATCCTTTCACAGTCCATTGTTGAGACCGCTAAATAATGTTGAAGTGAAGTATTCCTTCAATATCCTGATAGGTCATCAGAACATAATATCTTTACCCTACAATATTAATATTCCTTTGTGGAAGGGTTAGTGCTAGTATACACTAACTTTAGCTCTAGAATTTAGAGCTCTTCTACCCTAGATTTCCCTAATAAGGAAATTTTAAATATTAATACTGAGGGAGGTCACAGCAATTGCCTAGACAGGAGACACAGATATGTGTCTTTCCTATTTTCTTTCTAGCTTACTATCCTAAGCTATAATGATGATAGTAAGTGCTATTTTAATGCATGAATCTAATTCATCAGTGTGATAAATTACCCCATACTCATTTCACCTTTTTTTTCTTTACAGGAGGAGGCCAAGGTGAAGTGTCAGGTGATTTACTGTAACCACAAGAGTAGGAACTTTTGTGGTCACACCATGTGCAGGTCTCATGGCCCCTGCTCCATCGCAACTAAACCTTGAGATATTGGGATCCCAAGGATTGCAACGTCTGCTCGGCCTTGATGACCGAGGGTTTCGGCGATCCCAAGACGACAGAGTCAAGGGATACTGCGAGGGAAACGCTTAGGAAGTGGGTACAAGGGTTCCTAAAGAACTCTCCGGGACCGTACCTACCAAGCGAGATGATTAGAAGCCTGCTGTTCCCTACGGCAACAGCTGATGCTGTCGTACCTCAGGCAAGACCCAGACCTCCCTGCATACAACTTGCAATAGAGGACGATATCAACGAGGCTCTATAAGGCATGGACATCCATCAGGAGAGGATGTCAGAAGTGTCCTCGGACTCCAAAAAAGATCTCCTTCAAGAGGACGCTGAAGAAGAGGTGGCCCAACCACCTGGAGAAGAAGAAGATTTTGAGTCGACAGAAGCGGAGGACCCTCTTCTGTCTGTGTCTGCATTTCAGCCTGTACCGTCAACTTCTACGGCTCCAACCCCTCAACTAGACCCGCAGGGCAAAGTGGTTGTGGCCCAGATCCAGCAACTAGTTGATTCTCTACGTAAGGAAAACGTAAATATGAGGAAGGAATTCCGGGAAGCAAGTCGCGTTGCTTCTCGTGGGTCATACAAGCGACCCAGAGTGTCTGACCTGCCACCATGCTCCGAAACCAATCCCTGGAGATATGCAGATTTCATGCCCATGATGAATGGGAAACTCTACATCTTGGAGAAGATGGGGACCATCCCCCTTGACGATATCCAATTCTGGCCAAACCTTGCGGCTTACCCGGAATGTTTCATCCGGCTGAAGAGTGAGCCGGCGTCTAAGGAAGAGACGGAACCCAAGGAAGTCATGGTTTTCGACCATGACAAGGCACAGGCTCTCTTGACGAGTAGCCTGAAGAAGGCAGGATGTACCAACTCTAAAGTTTCTGCATTGAGCAAGAAGCACCCTACTTTCCTTGCTTCTTCATCCAGAGCTTTCCCCTTCTCGTCGAAAGCTCTCCACAGTGTGCTTAAGGCAGTTGATACAGGCAAACCATGTCCTACGCTAGAGAATTGTAGGCCATTGTCTCTGGCCTTGCCCACAGGCGAGAAGGATTGGAACGAGGTCCACCTAACCTTCTCAGTATCGAAGCTCGACGCGGACATCACAGGACAGCAGTTCAGTGAGAACCTCCCAAAGCTGTCGGACTTTCTCTTGAGAAGAGAACAGGAGACAAAGGAGACTAGCCGCCTCTCTGTCCCTCCAGAACTGCATGGAGATGTGTGCAGGCATTGCAAGCTCCCCAGACATGTATGCAGTCCTAGCCAAGATGCACATGGCTACCCTGGTTAAGGACTTGTACGCTTTTGTGGAGGCCAGGAGAGAGTTTGCGTTTGCCAATGCAACGGTAAAACACGAGCCCAGGAAATTGATCATTTCCTGTATCTGGGGCAAGGACCTCTTCCCAAAGGAAGTAGTCCAAGAGGTAGTCGCCAAAGCCGCCACGGAGAATAGGAATCTTCTCCAGATGTGGGGCATCTCTGCTAAGAGAAAATCTTCCCCTGATGCTGGTCCCCAACCTAAGAGGAAGACGAAGAAGCCAAGACTGCCTTCTCGACCTGTGCAACATACCACAGTAACCATGACCATGGTGCCCCAAATGGTTGCTCAGCCACAAACCACCTTCCAGATGGTGCCTCAACAGCTGGTAGCCCAGTCACCAGCCTTTAACCCAGGTTTTGAGAGGCACATCACTACCTTTTGCCCGAAAGGTAGAGGATCTAGACGGGGCTCCTCAAGAAACCCCTCACGAGGTAGGGGAGGACATGGCCAGGGTGGCAAACCCTTCGGACCATCCAAGCAATGAGATGCTCCAGGTAGGAGGAAGACTTCTCCACTTTCGGGATCGTTGGACCTTCGATCCTTAGGCCCACAGCCTATTAAAAAATGGACTAGGATGGAAATGGAACAGATCTCTACCTTCATTTCCTCAATTCTTCCAACACTCCACCCCCTTATTGGAAGAATATACCTTAGAACTCTTGAACAAAGAGGTTATAAGGAAAGCAAAGTCCATCAAATTCCAGGGAAGGCTGTTTTGTATTCCCAAGAAGGACTCAGACAAACTCAGAGTCATTCTAGACTTGTCTCCACTCAACAAGTTCATCAAGAACAACGAGTTCCGGATGTTAACCCTACAACACATTGGAACCCTGTTACCGAAAGGGGCGTACACAGTCTCAATAGACCTGGCAGATGTTTACTGACACCTTCCAGTCAGCCGCCCCCTCTCCTCCTACCTAGGATTCAAGCTGCAGAAGACAAAGTATGTCTTCAGAGCCATGCCCTTTGGACTAAACATAGCCCCAAGGATTTTCATGAAACTTGTGGATGTAGTTGTACAACAGCTACGCTTAGAAGGCGTTCAGGTAGCTACATACCTGGACGGCTGGCTGGTGTGGGCAGCATCCAAGACTGCTTGTCTGCAGGCAGCCACAAAGGTGATCCAGTTCCTGGAACATCTGGGCTTTATGATCAACTACAAGAAGTCTCGCCTCTCTCCAGCTCAAGAGTTTCAATGGTTGGGAATCCATTGGAACATGCAGTCACACCGCCTCTCTATTCCACCAAAGAAGAGGAGAGAGATCGCGGGTTCTGTCAAGAGACTACTGAAATCCAACAGGATTTCAAGACGCCAACAGGAAAGAGTACTGGGCTCTCTCCAGTTCGCAGCAGTAACAGACCCAGTGCTAAGAGCACAGCTGAAAGATGCATCAGGAGTCTGGAGAAGATACGCATCAAACGCTCGAAGAGATCAACAGAGACCGACAACGACCTTACTGCGATCGCTTCTGAGGCCGTGGTCGAAGGTCAAGAGCCTAGCAAGGACTATTCCCTTACAACCACCTCAACCATCGGTAGTCATCCACTCAGATGCCTCGACGGAAGGATGGGGAGGTCATTCCCATCAAAGGAAAGCTCAAGGGACCTGGTCATCCCTGTTCAAGACCTTTCACATCAACATTCTGGAGGCCATGGTAGTCCTCCTGACGTTGAAGAAGCTATCCCCTCACAGATCAGCCCACATCAAGCTGGTCTTGGACAGCGAAGTGATAGTGAGATGTCTGAACTGACAAGGCTCGAGATCGCCCTACATCAACCACATGATGTTGGCCATCTTTCGCTTGGCAAGAAAGAAAAGATGGCACTTATCAGCAGTTCACCTACAAGGGTTCCGCAATGTGACGGCGGACGCTCTATCCAGGCTAAAGCCGATAGAGTCAGAATGGTCCCTAGACGCACACTCATTCTCCTTCATCTCGGAAAAAGTCCCAGAACTGCAGATCGACCTCTTCGCAACGAGCGACAAGAAACTACCTTGATACCTAGCCCCATACGAGGATCATCGGGCAGAAGCGACGGACGCCGTGTCCCTCGATTTTAACAGATGGACTCACATCTATCTGTTCCGCCAACAAATCTCCTGCTGAAGGTCCTCAACAAGCTGAGATCCTTCAAGGGGACAGCAGCAGTGGTGGCCCCCAAGTGGCCCAAGAGCAATTGGTTCCCTCTGGTGATAGAACTGAGGCTGAAGCTGGTTCCTCTACCAAACCCAGTCCTATCCCAACTGGTTCAGAAGTCGACTGTCTTCACTTCATCACCAAGAATCCAAAACCTTCATCTCATGATTTTCTCGCCTTAGCAGTCAAGAAAAGGCTTGGGATCTCAAAAGACAGTACCGACTTTATAGAAGAATACAAGTCAAAATCAACCAGAAGACAATATGAATCGTCTTGGAAGAAGTGGGTCTCTTTTGTTAAGGCAAAAAGGCCGACAGAAATCTCGATAGACTTCTGCCTGTCCTTCTTCATCCACCTTCATGAACAAGGCTTGGCTTCCACCACAATAACTCTTCTATATGCCTTCCAGGTGGACCTGTCGAACGAAATCTTCAACAAGATTCCGAAGGCATGAGCTAGACTTAAACCAGCAGCCCCTCCGAAGCCCATTTCATGGTCTTTGGACAATGCTTCGAACTTCAACAATGAAGATTGTTCCCTAAAGGATCCAACACAAAAAGTGATATTTTTGTTTGCTATAACCTCAGGGGCTAGAGTTAGTGAAATAGTAGCCCTATCAAGAGACAAGAGCCATATCCAGTTCACAGAAGAGGGAGAACTGAATTTTTTCCCGATCCTACCTTTCTCGCCAAAAACGAGCTACCCACCAAAAGATGCGGTCCTTGGAGAATCTGCCCTCTGAAGAAAGATGTCTCTCTATGTCCAGTAGAGTGTCTAAAGGTCTATCTTCGAAGAACTTCAGACTTCAAGGGAGGACTGCTCTTCATAGGCGAAACCTCAGGATCAAACTTATCCCTGAAACAACTGAGGGCGAAGCTCAACTACTTTATTCGCAGAGCGGATCCTGACAATACACCAGCAGGTCATGATCCGAGAAAAATTGCTTCCTCGCTGAATTTCTTTCAGCATATGGACTTTGATAGACTCCGCTCATATGCAGGTTAGAAATCCTGTAGAGTCTTTTATAAACATTATGCAAAGCAAGTGCATAGATCAAGCATTTTGTGGTGGCGGCAGGTAGTGTTATAAAATCTGTCGTCTAGTGCTGCGATGAACAGTGAACTGTTTGGGACTTTACAGTTATGGGTGAAAAGGTGTTAACACCTTTAAGTGTAATACCTTTTATTTTAGGGTCACCCTGGTGCCCCTGGGACTGTTCATTATAGGTGTAGAATCTAACCAATAATACCAGTGCTGTGTGTACATTCATACGGAGTGTTTAAACTCATCCAACATCTGCAAGTGAAATTATCTTAATAATTTTGCAATATTTTTGAGTGGCTTCTTTAACACATATTTCTTCCCTTACAGGTGATAAATATATGTACCTTTAGAATGTTGGTTATGGAGTATATGATTCTATTTTAATACATTCGTTGTTGTATTTATGTTGTTTATACAAATAAATATAAAAAATGTATTTGCATCTTATTCGCCCCATAAGTAGCTGAATAAAACTAGCCAGAGTATTCTAATTATTTCCTAAAATAAAATAAAACACTTGATATTACTTCTACGTGTGAACATACTTATGGTAAGTTAATTCCATTTGTTCCTACGTATACAAACCTTCTCGCTTCTATAGTCAGAGTTGACAGTTTCCCTGCAGGGGGCAGGAAGCCCTAAGCTAGTTCCAAGCTTAGCGGATATGACGAATAACGGTAGCGTCATATATTCATGTGGTCTGGTGACCATATAGAAGCTGACTCAAGGTTAAGGCACTTATACAAACCCACAGATATAGTACTTTCAAGTAATTCTCTGGCAAACTTCCATCTGGACGACATGGCTGAGCCCAAAAAACGGATTTTGAAGCAAAGCGAAAAATCTATTTTTGATTTTTGGGTGAGATAGCCATGTCGTCCTGATGGACCCGCTCTCCTTTTCTAAGAAAAGGAGTATACATATGTAACAATCCCCACCCGAAACTACTCTATCTGTAGCCATCCATGCTTAATTGCAACAAAGAATGAGTTGCCATGCGTGGCGCTGTAGTAGTAAGGGAAGGGGATCCACCGGGTAACCTTGATGACAGCTCCCCTTCATTTTCGCCACTCTTCCCCCTCAGAGCGAAAACTCTATTCGGGATGAAGATTGCCATGTGTCATATCAAAAAATACGTCCCCTGATATTATGCGATATCCTTAAGAATTTTCTTAAGGACACTCGCTCCAGGAGTTAGAATTCTGGAGACCTACGGTCAATTCTCTGGGAGTATCACTGTAGCTAAATATCTCTTAGAAAGCTGCCTAAAGAAACCTTCCATCAGGACGACATGGCTATCTCACCCAAAAATAGATTTTTTGCTTTGCTTCAAAATCCGTTTTAAAAGCTCCAGATAGAGACGACTGGCGAAATCTAACCGAGGCCATTTGCGTCATTACGCGTAGAAGGAGATGATGAAGTAAATGTTTAAGATTTGCCACTGAAAAAAAACCAGTTGAAAATAAATTATAAATTTGGTAAGCAAATGTTTAAGATTGGCAACTGAAAGAACATAAGCAAAAAAATAAATTCTAAAAGAAAATTACCAAAATATAAAACAAACTGATATCAATAATAGGGTAAAATAAAGATGGAGGATTATTATGAAACAAGACATGGCAACCAGTTCACGAAAAATTCAAAGAAAGAAAATAACAAGGGGGAAAACTATATAAACGTAAAAGCGCGTGCTTCACTATTACAGGTCGTTTTCAAAATGATTAGAGAAACTTGAAAGTAAAGTGACATTGAAGGCGACGGAGTTCAACGGGTCAGAATGTACTCGGGCGAAAAGGGTCTCTCTATCAGGGGAGCTTTGGCCTAAGAGACTCCGTAATACGCCTTTAAATTAACGATCTTATTTCCATGTTAGAGAAAAAAAAATAATTTTGAGCAATTTAACTCCACCTATCAAATAAGCCGCCCAGGAAGAGGGTACGAAAACTTCGAGGTACTCTTGAACTGGATTTGAAAGAGATAGCGATTCAAGAAAACTAAAAATTATATCCAACACTAAAAGGAACCATACGGATGAACCAAACAGAGGCCGGTATGAGGAGTTCCAAATAAGCCTGCACGATGAAAATGGAATTTATCACTACCATTCAGAAAGTTCGTGGTGTTATGATTATTATCATTCTTATTATTATTGTCATTACTTCAAGACAAGTTGCAACCCTAGTTGGAAAACCGAATTCTATAACTCCAATGACTCCAATATGGATCAAGAAACTGAGAATATAGTATATGAGGAAAGAATATTAGATAAAAATAAGAAAAATAACAAAGGATGTAAAACAAATTCAAATACATAAAATAGCAAAATCAATGATAAAGTATGAAACTTGCGAGAACCTGCTTAACAAAAGCCTTTGTACCAAATCTGAACTAACGATCCTTATTTCTACTATAGGACTTACACGTTCTAAAAATGACAAGTGACAAACAAAAAGACCAGCTTAAGATATACAACAGCAAATAGGTTAATATCAATGTTAGGTAGGTAAGTGTATAGCAACTAATCTTCACTAAGTTACACGAAGAAAATAGGACAAAGATAGTTGTAATTGAATAAATCTAAACCCTAAACAAATCCAGTATCTTACCACAATATTACGTTTTACTAAAATGGCAATGTAGTGACACTTCCATATTGATACCATCATAACTATCACCGTCATTATTACAATCATAAGATGAGAGATAGAGAGACTGAGTAGTTTTATTCAATTTTTTCTTGATCTCCGAGCTCTAGTCTATAAAAGTTTCGAAAATTAAAAAAAAAAAAAAAACGTTCAAATAATTTTATGTCGATGAGACATAGATAGAAGCAAATGGGACGAACGTTCCAAAGCGACAGTGAAGTCAGCGCAGTTTTTTTTTTTTTTTTTTTTTTTTTTTTTTTTTTTTTTTTTTTTTTTTTTTTTTTTTTTTTGTATAATTACACTGTTAACTAGAAAAGCAATCTGAAGGTGTAGACCTCCACCGCGGCACCTTCACTCTGAGAGTACAGACCTCCCCCACGATATCATCTCTCAAAACCAGCTTACCTTTCCTAGAATCAATTTATACCGTAGGTGTGTTTGAAGTCTTTGTGACAACCATGTGCAAATTGGGTGTTAAGGTTAGGGTTAATTCGATCGACCTTTCGCTTGACGTTGACCTTGATCTTTGACCTAGGACTTTCAAAATTGAATCACTTCCATGTATTAATATAACAATGAATACCTAAAAGTTTCCCTACTCTATGAGTAAAATTGTGGCCAGGAAGTTGTTCACAAACAGACAGACAAACGGACAAAGGGGCGAAAACATAACCTCCTAACTTCATTGGCGGATGTAAAAATACTCTATAATCCAATACAGGCAACTTAAATTGACTCTTCTTCATATGCACTTTAAACACACACATACACACACACACACACACATATATATATATATATATATATATATATATATATATATATATATATATATATATATATATATATATATATATACATATATATATACACGCATACACACCCAAATCTGATTTCCTTTGCAACTCCATCTGTTCTTTGGTTTAATCATTTTGAATATTTTACAAAATGAGATGATAGTTCAGACGAAAGCTGCTAAAACCTCAATGGCAATGTATTCGTAATAAAAAATACTCTAGCATATGAAAATTCTCCGTTCTCCAAATATGTTTATTCACAGAAAATGAGAGTAGCTTTCCAAATAACTAAGTAAACAATAAACTGCCTTAAAAATATTTCGAATGTCGACTAGTAATTGTTAAATGTTCTTAGCACTGAAGAGCAAACGATGCGAAAGAAAGCTGGCCTTTTGTATTGCCGTTCTATTTAATTTATCATTATATACTTTGCATTAAACACAAGTGTTCTTTCCGTATCAATTACTCGTAACCTTTCTTTACTGGCTATACAACTACTGCTAAGTAAAATGTGCGATAAAATATACTAAAATACTTTTAAAAAATAGTACAAAATTTGAGTCAACATTCAGCGCTTAGTAACGGAAAAAAAATCCGAATTCCACATTCCACCTCTATGGGAGGGGGTTTGGGGAGTGATAGCCACGTCATTGATGTCCGTCAGCCCGGTAACACAGTGTGAAGTTATCAGCTCTGTTCCTTTCTTTCTAGGTCCCTGCTTTCTCAAAGCTGTCTTCGGCAACGGACCATTGCCGAGACGCCGGCCTTCTCGATTATTCATAGGCACCAGAGCTGCCAGAAGGCGGTTTGTGTTCTTAGCCCTCGTGGATGACAGCAACAGGTGGCTACACCAGTACCCTCTCCCATCCTTGGTCTCATCCCCCAATTCGTCTGTTCTCTTTAAGATATAGATCGCAGCCAATCTGTTGATACTTGGAAAAAAAAAAACCGCGACTCGTATCATTTATTCTTATAGGAAATGTGTTACATGGCCGCTTCGGCATTATCCAAGTTAAATGTTGGGATAAAGTTCTATTTTCGTGGCACGGACTTCAAAATTGAGATCTACGATTTTATTTCAAAAGTCTGAGAGGCGGTCGATTTAACGAGACTTAGCATAGAAAATGGAATAAAGAAAACCGACCCATGATACACTAAAGGAAAACTATTTGCCCCATAGCGCTCTCTCTTCCCATTTGTGTTCGATTTTTTTTTTGTCAAAACACGCCAGATAATAATAATTGATATTTGTGGGAAAAAAAAATTAGAAGACAAAATTACTCGAGTAAATTCTCCATCACGAGGCTACCCATAGGAATTTTTCCCTTTATATAATATCCGCTGAACTACTAAAGGCATGGGTACCTGTCATGTATCAAAATGTATATTCTAAACCACCTATCCAAAGGCAAGACTTTTCTTTTTGAACTTTACATTACATCTGAGAATAACCCTGCACATGACAGGTCAATTTCCAACCGAAAAGGTGTTTTTCTTTATTTTGTAGTACATTCCAGAGAATTCTTAGGAAATAATTCTGAAATCAAAATAGCACAGTCAGCAAAGATAGTTGTTTATACTCTAACCAGTCACAGTTGCAAATAAAAATACACAACCTTTCTCATTATGAAATAGATTCAAACTAGCAAATAAATGTACCTCGATTAAATTAAAAATTTCAACTACCCAAGTTGCAGGACACAAACAGCAATGGGTCCTCACAATTTCACAGTTCAATGGCCGATTATTTCCATATACTGCCAAGCTTTTGGGGATCTCTCCCGTCTCCCGTTTTCCCAGATGCTCATAAAACTTTGTATCCATTGGCGATTCAGTTAAATTTTCCCTCTTTGCCTTTTCGTTTCCTGTTCTCTCACCAGTTCCACTTTTCTCCCCGCTTATTAAAAAGTAAGCAATAATCAAATAAATAAATTAATGAGCATATATATGATAAACGAATTTAACATTTTGTTGTAAAAATTAAAACCAAACACAGCAGAAAACTTTGCATATTTTTTTTTAAATCCTCACTAAGGGGGTTAATTACTGCACTGTCATTTATGTAATTTGCATATACATCTTATACCCACACACATTATATATATATATATATATATATATATATATATATATATATATATATATATATATATATATATATATATATATATATATATATATATATATATATTATATGATCACTCGACTCGAAATATTAAATCTGAATAAAACCTTAGACAAAGACAAAAGAAACAATACTTATGAAAATTATACAATCACTTGTTTCACGTTACTACAGAGCCAGTTACAAAAACTTTACACAATGCCAACACTCACCCCAATACAATGAATTTAAAAACACCTGGACAAATTGCAACAACGTTTTAACCCACGACATACGCTGGGGCACAAACTCACTTGAGAGAGGACTCACTATAGGCACTTGGAGAGAGAGAGAGAGAGAGAGAGCAATTTTTGGCTTTTTCACAGGACGGCTGTTCCTCTACTGCTCCTATACAGTCCTGGTGTGTCTATATAAGACTTAATTACTTCCAGAACATTCTAGGTCCGAGATCTGGAAGCGTGGGGGGTTGGCTTAAGGGCGTAATGTTGCCAATGATTACTATCACGGACGCGTACATACGCAATAGGGAGACGAACTCTCTCAGCTAGCTCCGCCTACCTTCGTCCTCGAAATAATAAAAAAAAAAGATGAATCTAACACTAGGGCCCTCGAGAACCTTCCAAAGCACATGGCACAAAAGAATTGAACATTTTCTCTCAAACATGATGCAATACCTCATAAAAATATAAAAAACATTTACATAAGCCCTTGTTCCTTCCTCGTATGGTCACAAAACACTCTCAAACAGGTTATGTAAGACTTCGTAACAAAAATACGTGAAATAAAAAGTTAATTCTTAAAAATAATGTAAATTTATATATATATTGACTTGAATGAAAATACAATGAAATTAACGACGAAAGTCATATGTAACTTACATATAAAACTTACATCTACACGAGAGGAACTCATCTTATGGGCTGGCTATTCACCTCTTCAATCCACAAATAAAAAAAAAATCATTTATAAACTACTGCATTTACTCTACACTTGACCAGCTTCGTAAGAATATATACATACATACATACATATATACATACAAATATATGTATATGTATATACCATATGTGTATCCATATTTATTATACACATACACACATATACAGCATATATATACATACATAAATATATATATAAATATATATATATATATATATATATATATATATATATATATATATATATATATGTTTATATATATATGTGTGTGTGTGTATATATAATCTAGATATATAAGCACACTGAAAAATGATACCTAAAAAGACCCTGAAATAATAAAACTATAATATATAATATCCGATATTCAGAATGTAATATATCAGATGTCGGCCAAATATCTTAAGGCATAAAAAATGGGTACAATCACCTTTGGTTTCCCCATTGGCTTAACACAGGCTATCGGACTGACAGGCCAAAGGTCGACACAGTAATGTATATTAATGTCTTTACCCAAAGAAGTATATAAAAAACGACCTATCTGAGGTCAGTTTCTTAGGATCCCATGTGCTTTGTAAATACGATGCATCAGTGGTTTTATCTTATTGTTAGTGTTATGATTTCATTAAAATCAGAGTACTAGCTCCAATCAAGTTTTAAAATTTTCCTTTGTGGCTTGATATGTATTGCATATTTAACAGATTTGACAGAATTCACTGAAACGCAGTCATACCCTACATAGTGAGATGCAGAATGATCAGTGCGTGTACTATGAATGATTGATTTCTGGAACCGTTGCAGTTCCCAGATTATTGGTCAAAAGTCCAATTTACAGTAAATTGAACTTGAGCTTTTAGGGCACTATCCATTCGAATGGAAAAAGGATGGTATATATACAGTATATATATGTGTGTGTTATACACACACACACACACACACACACACACATATATATATATATATATATATATATATATATATACATATATAAATAAATTTCTACCTCATACTTGGGATCGAACGCTAGCCCCTTCTAATGAAAGGCCAGGTCGAAACCAACCATGCCACGAGAGGCCATAAAAGGAAATCGGAACCTGACGCTAACTAGCTGATGTCTCGCCAGGTAAATCCTCGGACAGCTAGTTAGCGTCAGGTTCCGATTTCCTAATGAAAGGCCAGGTCGAAACCAACCATGCCACGAGAGGCCATAAAAGGAAATCGGAACCTGACGCTAACTAGCTGATGTCGCTAGCGTTCGATCCCAAGTATGAGGTAGAAATTTATTTCTACTTGAACACGATGTTGTGTTGATATTTATCCATATTGACTCATTAGGGGTAATTTAAATGAATTACTACCAATTGTGTCACGTGGTGGGCTGGGGAAATCGGGTAAAACTCGCTGGTAAGAGACTGATGTCTCGCCAGGTAAATCCTCGGACAGCTAGTTAGCGTCAGGTTCCGATTTCCTTTTATGGCCTCTTGTGGAATGGTTGGTTTCGACCTGGCCTTTCATTAGAAGGGGCTAGCGTTCGATCCCAAGTATGAGGTAGAAATTTATTTCTATTTGAACACGATGTTGTGTTGATATTTATCCATATACATATATATATATATATATATATATATATATATATATATATATATATATATATATATATATATATATATATATATATATATATATATATATATATACTATACAGTACATGCGTAAAACTTACAGGAACACAATGAACCACATTGATGACTTTAAATATTGAATCAGGATAACCCCAGCAATTTCAATTTTCCTTGTGGTTTATTACACACACACAAACACACACACACACACACACACACACACACATATATATAAATATATATATATATATATAGTATGTTTGTGCTTGTGTTTGTATGTTGTATATAATGCAATAAGCAGCAAAATAACTAGGAAGAAATTACACACTGTCAGGATGGCTTGCGTGCTCAGTGATTTAGGTAGGAAACCAGGGATCGATTGATATAACCAAAACCACTTTCTCCATTAGCGTGAGGCTTAAAAATGTTAAAGATCTCCAGTATCCTTAACTAGTAACTTGGAAACATAGCGAGCTTTAGGGACTATTATTATCATAAAAAATCATCATTATCATCCTTATTAATATTATCATTAACCGTAATAATCAAAGTCCTAAAAGATATTACACTAGAAACAAGGGCAATTCCAGACCTCCGCCAGTGAATATTGCTAACGGTTTACTTAAGTCTACGGACGAAACACTTCTTTTTTCATATGTTGATG
>NC_090755.1:28572889-28767889 GCF_036898095.1 Palaemon carinicauda | reverse complement strand
ATTCAAAGGAACAACAGGCTTAATACTGTTATACAATTGTGACCTATTCAAGCTCAAACGATCACTCAAAATGCCATTCCAGTCTTCTTGAGATTTTAAATAAATCTTACACGAAGGACAGGCTGCTCAGTCTTCACTACTAATGAAATCAACAGGAGAACCAACCTCACATGTCATAACGCCAAGGGAGTGGGTGTAAAACCGAATTCCATCCCCAACCAGTTTAATAGAGTTCACTAAAACAGCTCTACCAGAACAGTGACCTCAGAGATAGGAGCGTGTACGCCATGGCCAAGGAGTTTAAAGTGTACATCTTTTAGGAAAGTGTTTGATCTCGGTTACTGTCTGCAAGTCTACCCAGCCATAAAGGTTACCAACAATATGTATATATATATATATATATATATATATATATATATATATATATATATATATATATATATATATATATATATATATATATATATGTATATATATATAAATATATATATATATATATATATATATATATATATAGAGAGAGAGAGAGAGAGAGAGAGAGAGAGAGAGAGAGAGAGAGAGAGAGAGAGAGAGAGAGAGAGCATTATCTCACAACTGGACTTGTTTAGGAACTGAAGGGGCATATTCATCGTAACCTGGCCTATTACACCATCTCGATTAACGCTTTCGGCTTAATGCGAAGTACAGGTGGCTTCATTAATTCCGGTATATTTCACGGGAAGCAAAGGAGACGTCTGACAACTGTACTTTGCAGCAGATAACCCTGTGTTTAGCAAAAGAAAATCTGTTGGCAACGTTGTCTGTAAAATAAAGTCACTGAACCTGTAAACACGTGATCAAAAGCAGTTCTATTAATATTGCGAAGTCCTATTAAGCAACTTAAATTATTTTTCTATACAGCACTTTGTAAAATGAATGACAATTACTTTTGATTACGTGTTTATTTGTTCAACACATTTTTTTTTACAGGCAGCGTTGCCAACAGTTTCTCTTTTGCTAAAAACAGCGTTACCTGCTACAATGTTCAACTGACAGACGTCTCCTTGGCTTACCGTGAAGTGTACTGGAATTAATGAAGCCAACTGTACAAGGGCGTTTTAGCGCTTGTAAACTAATCTTATTCAATTCATAGAAAGCCTTCATTAGTAAAAAGTCCCAAATAACTTGAGTTCTATGAACTCTATACATACGTATCCTGAAAATGTTTTATTTTTTTTCATACCACCACCTTCCGATTATTTCTGTCCTGTCTGGTCTCCACATGCCGACTCTCATCTTGATTTGTTTGACATAAACTTGCGGCCAATTAAATTTCTTATTCCTGATCTTGATATTAATCTCTGGCACCGTTACTAGTCCACTGCAGGACAAAAGCCTCTGACATGTCCTTCTACTTGCATCTGTTTATGGTCTTTCTATGATCATCCACATCCGCAAACTTTCTTGGTTCGTCAATCCATCGTCTTCTCTTCCTTCCCCTGCTTCTTTAGCTATCTCTAGGGCCCCATTCTGTTATTCTGAATGTACGTCTATTATATATCATTCTCATTACATATCCTGATGATGTCCATTTCATTTTCTTACGTAGTTAGAATATCTTCTACTTTAGTTTGCTCTGGTATCTATGGTGCTCTCTTTCTGTCCCTTAGTGTTATTTCCATCATTATTCTTTCCATAGCTCTCCGAGTTTAACTAGCTTATGTTCTAAGGCTTTAGTAAGGCTCCAAGTTTCTGATACATACTTAATAATGATAGGATAATCTGACTAAATATTTTTTCTAATCTGAGAGTGTCATTTTTACATTTCATAATCTCATTTTGTATACCAAAAGCTTTCCATCCTAAGCTCATCCTTCTTTTGAATTTGGTCTTGTGTCCTGGAGAAAAAACACTTACTGTCTGTCCTAAGTACGTATATTCATTAACAATCTCTAGAGGTTCGTTCATAAACCTTATTTGTTGTCTCTGCATTTTAATTGAACATTATCTCAGTTTTACTCACATTAATTTTCATTCTTACATTTCTGATTTCTCTATTCATATCTTCTATCATCTTTTGCCACTCCTCCCATGATTCACTAAATAGAACTGTTTTATCAGCAAATCTTAAGTTGTTAAGGTATTCACCATTAATATTAATTCCTACATTTTCCAAATAAATTTTCCTAAAAACTTCTTCCAGACATTCTGTGAATAGTTTAGGAGAGATGGGGTCACCCTGTCTAACTCCTTTCTCAATCGAAAATTGAGATACTGCCTGTGTGTGATATATATATATATATATATATATATATATATATATATATATATATATATATATATATATATATATATATATATGTTTTATAAATATAAACTTTGCTTAACATCAAGTCCTTTTGTCATGAGATATCATCATTATCATATCCTCCTACGCCTATTGACGCAAAGGGCCTCGGTTAGATTTCGCCAGTCGTCTCTATCTTGAGCTTTTAAATCAATGCTTCATCCATTCATCATCTCCTTCGCGCTTCAGAGCTCTCAGCCATGTAAGCCTGGGTCTTTCAACTCTTCTAGTGCCTTTTGGAGTCCAGCTGTACGTTTGGTGAACTAATCTCTTTTGGGGGTTGCAAGGAGCAAGCCCAAACCATCTCCATCTACCCTTCATCATGATCTCATCCACATATGGTACTTGAGTAATCTCTCTTATAGCTTCATTTCTAATCCTGTCCTGCCATTCAACTCCCAATATTCTTCTGAGGACTTTGTTTTCAAATCTACTAAACCTACTGGAGTTGTTTCATTGTCATACCATGACTCATGTCCATAGAGTAACACCGATCTCACTAAAGTGATATATAGTCCGTTTTTATAAGTAATTTCAGGCGATTTGATTTCCAAATTTTACTTATCCTAGCCATTGACTGATTTTCTTTTTTCAATCTTTTACTAAACTCTATTTCTAAAGACCCTGTATTGGAGATCATAGTTCCTAAATACTTAAATGATTCTACCTCATCAACCCTTTCTCCTTCCAGTGATATTTCATCTTCCATTGCATACTCCGTTCTCATCAGTTCTCTTTCTTCTATTTATCTCCAGCCCAACCTCGTGTGATATTTCCTGTTTTCTGGTGAGCAAGCTTTGAAAATCCTGTGGTGTTCTGCAGACTCTAGGTCTGCTAAATTCCTATCAACAATAAAGCCCAATCCTTCTCCACCATCTCCAACTGTTCTACTCATTACAAAATCCATGAGGAGGATATACAACATAGGTGACAACACATTCCCTTGGAGTACTCCGCTGTTCACTGGAAACTCATTTGATAGGACTCTATTAACATTAGCTTTGCACTTGCTATGCTCATCAACACTTGATCAAATTTACATATTTAAGAGGAATTCCATAATAATGCGGGACTTTCCACAAAATTTTTCGGTGCACACTATCAAGGGCTTTTTCATACTCCACAAAGCCCATCAAAAGAGGATTTCTATATTCTAAGCATTGCTGTAGAACATGTCTCAAAATTAAAATTTGGTCAGTGCAACTTCTACCTTTTCTAAAAGCTGCTTGTTCATCTCTCAGCTTTTCATCAATCTTTCTCTCCAGTCTCTTTAGAATAAGCATACTATATATTTTCATAACTACTGACGTGAGTGTGATGCCTCTGTAATCATTGCACTCAGTCAGGTCTCCTATTTTTTTGCAATTTTCATCAACACTCCTAACTCCAATTCATCAGATTTTGCCTCTTCATGCCTCATTCTACAAAATAATCTTGTAAGTAGTCTGTGAGTCACTTCATTTTCGGCCAGTATCATCTCGGCAGTTATTCCATCGTATCCAGGGGCTTTCCATCTCTTTAGTGTTTTGAAGATAGCTTTGACTTCAAGCACACTGAATTCATTCATAGGCACACCAAGTTCTTCAGCAGCTTCTGGTATATCAATCAAATTATTCTCTTCATATCTCCTATTCATAACCTCACTAAAGTGTTTCATCCAACGTTGTCTTTCTTTATCTTCTGTTGTTATAATGTATCAATCTCTCTCTTTGATGGGTATATGCTTCTTCTTTGCCCCTAGTCGAAATTTCATTAATAATGCTTTGAGCAATTCTTACAGTCTCATCTGCTTTACTGTCTAAATATTCTCTCCAGTCATTCCTGGCTTTTCTTTTGACCTCACTATAAAAGATGATATACTTAGCATGCTCTACCTTGTAATTTTCATTACTTCCTCGAAAACTTTCACCAATCAATTTATGTATTTTTCTCCTTTTTATAGTATTCCAAGTATCATTTGATAACCATGGGATTCTCCTTGTAACTGTGCGTCCCAAAACTTCACTACCAACTGACTGATATATGTTATTAATATTACACCATTCTTCATTAATTGTCTGCTCTTCTAAAACTGTAAATCGATTCCTACATTCAAATGCAAATGTTTCTCTGTGCTCTTCTTCTGAAAGCTCAGTTGTCTCAAACCTGGGTATTCTGTCTACCTTTCTGTTGGGTGCTTTCATTTTTAATTTCAGTGTGGCAATGAGGAGCTGGTCATCACTACCAATATCTGCACCTCTATAGCTTCTTACATTTCTCAGAGTCCTCCTTCTCTCTTTATTAATGGCAATGTGATCTATTTGATTTTTGTAATTGTCACATGGTGAAGTCCATGTATACTTGTGGATGTTCTTGTGTTGAAAAAGAGTACCTCCAATGACAAGATACGGATTCAATATTCGCATTGTCAGTAATTTCGTTTCAGCTTTAATTGGAACGGCGAATAAAAAAATCAATGTACCCCGCCAACAATAAAGAATACAGATAAAAGTCTAACTGTACAGCCTGACTTTTTCCCTCGTTCCGTAGGTGATCGCATACTTTCACCTTAAAGTGGGATAGATTATAAAGTTTGCAAAGAATGTTGGAATGTGGAGACAGCGAAGAATGCATGGGTCTCTCTCTCTCTCTCTCTCTCTCTCTCTCTCTCTCTCTCTCTCTCTCTCTCTCTCTCTCTCTCTCTCTCTCTCTCTCTCTCTAAGATTATCGAGGTGATCAGTCTTGATTTTTTTTCAATATTATTGTTAAAAATAAAAACAGCTTTTCAACAGCCTGTATCTTACCATTGTTTCTCAAATCTAGATTTAAAAATCTTCAAAAATTTTTATCGAACTTTTTTTTTTCTATTCTAATATCTTCTGTCATCAGAGACCTCCTCGTTAGCATCTAGCAAGACTATTTACGTCACGATCTCTGAGTAGGCACGAAACTCTCTTTTTCTATTCTTTTTTTTTCTTTTAATAACATGTTCCTCATAAGTACACAAATATATTACCAACAAAACAACCTCTCTCTCTCTCTCTCTCTCTCTCTCTCTCTCTCTCTCTCTCTCTCTCTCTCTCTCTCTCTCTCTCTCTCTGTTATATATGTATAGTATTTTTGTTATCATAGCAAGCTTGGCTATAACCCTAGTCGGAAAAGCAAGATGTTAAAAGCCCAAGGGCTCCAAAACGGAATAAATAGCCCAGTGATGAAAAGAAGCTAGGAAATTAATAAACTGCAAGAAAAGAATATACAATCAAAATAAAATGTTTAATGTACAGTTACATTAAATTGGATCCTTTACATATAAACTACAAAACTTCAAAAAAAAAAAAAAAAAAAACCAGAAAAGATATATAAGATAGAACAGCATGCCCGAGTGTACCCACAAGCAAAAGAACTCTAACCCAAGACAGTGGAAGGCCATGGCGCACAGGCTATGGCACTACCCTAGACCAGAAAACAATGGTTTGCTTTTGTAGTGTCCTTCTCCTAGATGAGCTGCTTACCATAGCTAAAGAATCTCTTCTACCCTTACCAGGAGGAAAGTAGCCACTAAACAATTACATTGCAGTAGTTAACCACTGGGGCAAAGAAGAATTGTTTGGTAATCCTAGTGTTGTCAAGTGTATGAGGACAGAGGAGAATGTGGTAAGAATAGGCAAGACTATTCGTGGTTATGTAGGCAAAGACTAAATGAGCCATAACCAGAGAGAGGGATCCAATGTAGTGGTGTCTAGCCAGTCAAAGAACCCAATAACTCTCTAGCGGTAGTATCTCAACGGATGGCTCGTGCCCTGGCCAACCTACTTTCTATATACATAAACACTATGTATATATATATATATATATATATATATATATATATATATATATATATATATATATATATATATATATATATATATATATATATATATATATATATATATACTTTCGATAAGCGATCTGTTCACTACCATCCAGAAGCGCTGGTTATAATTTCTTCATCCTGAAATATCTTATGCAATTCGTAGTCTTATCACCTATAATAGCTCAAATTTCACCTCACTGTTTGGATGAAGTTGACGTAATTATATGAAGAAGAAAGAGAGAAGAAAAAAAAAACCCTCTTGTAACCATAAAATCTGTTTTTTGAAGCGTCCGGAATAACGTTTTTCATTCGCAGGGGGAAGAAATAACGATCAGCCACAGGAATGCACTTAAGACTTGAAATGTGGTAAAAACAACGATTGGTCCGAAAGGTTTTGAGAGAGGATTGGAGAGAATGGTGAATAGGAAGAAGGGTGAAAAGAAATAGAGAGGGAAAATGATCCGAATTTCCAGTTATGCGAGATAAAAAAGCATGAAAGGGAAGAACATAAGAGCAGGATAAAATGAATCTTTGCTTGAAAGGAAAAATGACGCAACACACCTACACTCTCTTGAAATGGGAAGCTGACGGGTTTGTGTATATCCACCAGTAGATCCATGTAGGTGTCTGTATGCGGGCAAGTTTATTTGTGACACTTGTGAATATACTGTATATACTGTGTATATGTATATATATATATATATATATATATATATATATATATATATATATATATCTGTATATATATAATCATATATATTATATATAAATATACATATATATGCACATATACTGTATATAACATTCACCATACACCTTTCGCCATTGAAATTGTAGCATAAAAAAAATTGGTTTTCTGGTATCGCAGTAAGTCCTCGACAATAAGATTACTACTTCTACAGCCCTTTCTTGACCCCCATAAATCCTGGTATCAGTTAGCAGATGGGTGGATTCGTGGACGATAGCATGGAATCAAATGCAATCTCACATGTTCGCAACCTGAGTACTATGTCCCTTTGCTACCAGCCAATTTTGTGTAGAGCCTTGCGTTATTATGTAGTTCCTCTTAAATATGTATATTTGATCAAGTCTGTTCATGAGCATAGCAAGTGCAAAGTTAATGTTATTGGAATCCTATCAAAGGAATTTCTAGTGAACAGTGGAGTACTCAAAGGGAATGTATTGTCACCTATGTTGTTTATCCTCCTCATGGATTTTGTATTGCATAGAACAGTTGGGGATTGTGGAGAAGGACTGGTCTGGATTAGTAACAGGAAATTAGCTGACCGAGAGTATGCTGATGACACTGTCCTTATTAGCAGAATACCACGAGACTTGCAAAGACTACTTACCATAATGCATGAAATATCACATGAGGTTGGGCTCAAGATAAATAGAAGACAGAGATGATGATAACGGAATATGCAATGGAAGATGAAATACCATTGAAAGGAGAAAGGATTAACAAAGTAGAATCATTTAAATATTTAGGAACTATGATCTCAAATATACGATCTTTATAATTTGAGTTTAATGAAAGATTGAAAAAAAAAAATCAGACCATGGCTAGGATAAGTAAAATTTGGAAATCAAATCGCTTGAAATTACATATAAAAATCAGGCTGTTATCGGTGTTACTATATGGACACGAGTCGTGGTATGACAATGAAACTATATTCAACAGATTTAGTAGATTTGAGAACAAAGCCCTCAGAAGAATATTGGGAGTTAAATGGCTGCACAGGATTGGAAATGAAACTATAAGAGAGATTACCTGAGTGCCATATGTGGATGATATCGTGTTGAGGGGTAGATGGAGATGGTCTGGGGAAGCTCTTCGCACTCCCCAATAGAGATTAGTTCACCAAACTTTCAACTGGGCTCCAGAAGGCACTAGAAGAGTTGGAAGTCCCAGGCCTAAATGGTTGAGGACTGAAACGTGAAGTAAGAGATGATGAATGGAGAAGTATTGATTTAAAAGCTCAAGATAGAGACGACTGGCGAAATCTAACCAAGGCCCTTTGCGTCAATAGGCGTAGGAGGAGGTGATGAAGATAATAGGATATGATATATGATATGAGATATATATATATATATATATATATATATATATATATATATATATATATAATATATATATATGTATATATATATATATATATATATATATATATATATATATATATATATATATATACATTTTTTTCCGTCACGCTCAGGGACGGGGAGAAGGGTAGTCATACTGTGGTGAGAGGGGGTGAGTGCGCCTGTGTGCATATGTATCTAAATATTTAGCCGTCATTATTGACGGGTCGCGTACACTAGTGAATGAATGATTTGGAGGTACCCGGTAATGTAATAGTCCAATTTCAGTTGATATCCAGTAAAATGAAAAACTGGAGATAAAATAAATCATAAAAATGCTACTGATATTAAAATAACAAGATGACTTTGATTAAGAGAGCTACAGGAGAAGAATAGAGACGTAGATGGAAATCCATGGATAGTTTTTTTATAGTAATTATAAATAAACTAAAAATATCAGAAAACTGCCCCAGAGCAACATTGATAATAATACTGATCAAGTTATTAACAACAAACTATCTAAAACGACGGAACAGAAAGGACTTGCTTACCGACAGCAGGCTATTCAGCAAAACAATATCCCTGGTCACTAGTGTTTAGCTAAGGAAACGAGCCATTCGGATCTGTGTCGAGCTGATAAGCGACGTATTCCGAGGTCCTCTCCCCAAAGCAACCAAAACGGAATGGATGTGTCAGGATCAAACTGAAGAGACTTTACGATATTCAGCTTTCTGGACTAATCTATTCTAGCCTTAAAACTATAAATTCCAGAGTCCCTTGTAATATATCTAGTTAACCTTTGATTATTATTTTTCATCTTATTCACAAAAGTTAAAGGAATATGATCTGAGTACACTGTAATCTCTCCATCTTTTGTACATTACATAAACGCCAATATTACAAATAAAATATAAAAAATATCTAGTTTTGATAAACATTATAGGGATCTTACCTTAGTCTTACCACCCAGATTTTCCAATAACGAAACATAATCAATTTAAGCAAGATTGTATCGGACAAGAACATATCAAATTCACAAATTTACTCGTTCATAGACAAACACTGATATTGATGACTGTTTTGGAACTGAATGCCTTCAGTTAAGAAACCTGATTTGTGATGCGACATTCCAAAGACTAGCAAACTACATACGGTAATTAGTTTGAAACTCCATATCCTCTTATGACAACCCGTAAAAAACCACAGCAATTTCTAAAATAACCAGAGAAACTTCAGAATGTACTTGTGCGACTCGGGCATCCATACCTCCATTGAATTTCGTACCAGCAGATATGGTTCTTGCCTTGTTAAATTCACTACTTGATGATCCCACATAGGAAAGACTGAATTTCGTAAAGTACAGGAGGGATATTACCAATCATCACCCCGCTTGAACTAACCTAGCTTTAAGCATCCTTACTAAACCGAATAAATGTCTAGCATTGATGGTTGCTCTGAAACTGAACACCCCCCCCCCCCCCCCCCACTTATCAGACCCCATTTCCTCTCCCACTCATATGAAGTGTAGTCAGCGTAAACAAGATCTGAATTCATCTGGAGATTGCCTCCTAGACATGGAACTTACTCTGGAAGTTCGATACCACCTTCGATGTTAATGAAACTATGTTTATAGGAGTCATCAACAAACTCACATCCAGAAAAAGGTATCCATTCATTCTTAGTATTGCACGAAGAGTTGGCAACAAACGGCTCAAAACTTACCTATATAATTAACATATAATAAAAAACATGACAATTAAATAAGAACTGAAATAGATATAAAAACCAGATTATTGGGGAGATTTAGCATTAAAGCAAAACGACCAATTTCGGCTGTGATATAAAGATTCATGCTGAAGCACGTCTGATGAACCAACGAACTCAATTAATTTAAATTTCCAGAAGAAATTACCAACCTAAGTTGAACAGCCTACTGATATATATCGCCATAACAACAACGTCAGTATATATCCTTCAGAATTCACTTTCGGGGATAAATTCGAATTTCGAAATAACCAAACTTTAAATTTTGTAGAAGTACACCTAACTTCAGGTTTCAAGATTAATGTTCAAATCATCATTTTAGAAGCAAAGCGGTCTCGCTCAGATAACAAGAACAAGGGACGTGAAATCAAATTATTTCAAAAGAAAAACTTTGGTCAGAATGCAAGAAAGGAAGAATGTATCGAATAAAAGATAAATACATAAAGAATGCAGTAACCAAAGTAAGACAAAAAGTTTAATGGTCTTAGAAAAATAGAAAAACCTAGAAACTAAAAACCATGATAAAACTATCATGAAGAGGAAAAAAAATGTATTTTGACTGTATTGCTACAGAAAAACATATTCCCTTCTGGCACTACTTCTATTTAAGAACAATGTTATATACATTATGTTAAAGAAAGCATCGCTAAATTTCTTACAAAATTGAATACCAAACTTTACTTGAACGCCTTTAATCACCCAGGAGTTAAGATGAGGTGCAAGAGACAAACAAACAGACGGACGATCTCGATACATGATCACCAAATGAGTAACTACTCCGCTCTATAGAATATGGCACGTATGATGTGCCACCAAATGGAGAAGGTTATTAAGTGTCAAGGTGCAGATGGGGAAATACCCGCAGTTGCGCTATGAAGTAACACTCGAGATATTGAACAGGAAGATGGATAAAAATGGATAAAAATGGAGGTAAGAAAGTGTGAGGGTAAAACTGGGGTCGAAGGGACGCAGCAAAGACACTTCAGTAATGTTTATAATGCACTGCGTAAAGAGTATTAGCGGCATTAACTACCCACGGGGAGTGTTTACTCTTTTACCGAATACCTTCAACCGTGTAGGATTGCAAAAAGTTCCATCAGAGGACAACGTCCTTCAACACGTATCTAAAACTCGTACCAAGTTGGACTGGAATAGCTTTAGCATGCTGGAGGTCCAATGATGAAGTAAGTGTGACAGACAAACTGACGACCACCCTTTGTGCACACCTGTGAATGATTGTTTACAATTTTACAAAGTTTGATCAAAATACCATAAACAATGGAAGTCATTGCTATGGTAATAGAGCGAGGCAAACAAACTGTCAGACAGACAGCAATTCTACTTCCCTTCCTGTCCGTTTATGTGAGATGCTCTCCCTTTTTAGAAGTTACAATAAAAAAATAGAATAAGATGCACTTTTGTCCAACTTTATGTTTAATTTCACTGGATTTCTTCCAATGAAAAGTTGAATGTAACATAGACAGACAATTTTCCTTTAGGCACAGCTCTTCATGATGGTCTATCCTTGTACCAAGTTTGACTAAAATCCACAAAACTGCACAGGAGGAGTTGCGACGACAAGCGTGAAAGACAAAGTTAAAACAAACTGTGTGAACAATGGGACGGATAGATGGAGCAGACCATGTCATATGTTCATGATGGCCTATCTCTTTACCGAGTTTGAAATCCATTTAACGTTTAAACGTACTTGTAGAAGTTGAGAAATCGGGGGAAGCAGTGGACGAGAATGGGAGAGGATAACAAGTGGAGGACACAAATGGATAACAAGTGGACAACGACATTTTCGAGGGGATGACAGTGGCCGTCAATAATAAGTGAGAGAAGACAGTGGACATCAAGGATAACGTCAAGAATAAGTGAGAGAAAACAGTGAACGTCAAGAATAAGTGAGATAACACAGTGGACGTTTAGAATACAGAGAAAACAGTGGCCATCACTACTGGGAAAGAGAAAATAGAACGTCAAGGATAGGAAGAGAGAAAAGGTTGAAAGTTAGTAAGGGGAAAGAGAAACCGGTGAAATGTCATGAATGAGGTAAGAAAGGGTGAATAAAAAAAATGGGATAGGGAAACTGTCAAGAATGAGAGAAAATGTGGATGTTAGAAATGAGTGAAGTGGGTGTTCAGGATGGAAAAAGGTAGGTGTAAAGAATTGGAATAAGGGGAGTGAAAAAAAAATGACATCAAGAACAGGAAAGGGAAAACTGGGTGCCAAGGAGGTAAAAAAGAAAAAGGTGGTGGCCAAGAACTGGATGTGTGGGATGGGGAAAAAGGTTGGTGTCAAGAATGGGAAATGGGAAGAGTTGGGTGTTTAAACAATGGTGATGGGAAAATTTGGTTAATGGGAAAGGGAGAAAGGTTGTCACTAAGAAAGGGAAAAGGTGGGTGCCAAGGAAAGAGAAATAGGTGAAAATCAACAATATAAGAGGAAAAATTACGGTGTCAAGAATGGGAAAAGGAACAATAATGACGTCTAGAATAGGACAAGGAAAATTTGGGCATCATGATCAAAATGGTAGAAAAAAATCTTCGTATCAAAAATGGTAAATGGAAAAAGATTGACATCAAGAAGACTAAATGGAAAAAGAAGGAAGTCAAGAATGAGTAAAGAGAAAATGTAAGCATCAAGAATGAGAAACAGAAAACGTGGGCATTAAGACTAAAAGGAAAATGGTCGGCTCCATGAAAGGAAAGTGGAAAAAGGTGGATACCAATAATGGGAAAAATGAAATGTGGGCATCAAGATTTGGGAAAAAATGTAGGCATCAAGACTTGGCAAAAGAAAATGTGGGCATCAAGATTTGGCAAAAGAAAATGTGGGCATCAAGATTTGGAAAAAGAAAATGTGGGCATAAAGATTTGGAAAAAGAAAATGTGAGCATCAACAATAGGAAAATTAAGTTGCTGGATGTCAAGAATGATAAAGAAAATTGTCATAAAAATTGGGGAAGGTATAAAGATGGTCATTAATGATGAGTGTAAAAATGGGAATGGGAAAAAGGTGTTTATCAAGAATGAGAAAGAGAAAAATTTTGGCGTCGAGCACTAGAAGAGGAAAACCAGGGGCATCAAGGTTATGAAGATTGGAATTAAGAGTGAAAAATGGGAAAAGGTGTGCATCGAGAAAAAGAAAAGGTGGGCGTCATAAATGGTAAAAGGAAAAACGTGAGAATCAAGAATGGTAAAGGTAAAAATGTTGAATGACAAGAATGATTTAAGGGAAAAAGATAGGTGTCAAGCCTAAGAAAGAGAAAAGGGTGGGCGTTAGAAATGATAATAGAAAAACGGTGGGCAAAACCCGGCCGTAAAAAAATAGGAAAATGAAATAGGTGGGCGTCAAGATTTTTAAAGAAAAATGTGTGGGTGCTAAGAATTGGCAAGGGAAAAATAAAGGAGTCTGGAAAATGAAACACTGGGGGCATCAAGAATGTAAAAGGAAAGTAAGTGAGAGTCATGAATGGGAAAAGGACGAAGGGTGTGTCAAGAATGTTGACAGGAAAAAAACGATTAGAGAAAAAGTGGATGTCATAGAAAGGGAGGTTAGAGGTTTAAAGACCGTTCATAAATGGCACAGGCAAAATACAGTGACAATGCCATAGAGACGATTATATATACACATGATCAGCGCCCAAGACCCATCTCCACATAAGCTTGTTCCAGGGAGGGCCAGGCAACGGATGCTGATGTCTCACTAGGTAGGCCTATAGGTTCCCCCAAACTTCCCATCCTTAGCTCACAAGGATGATGAGGTTGCAGACACTACAAGAAACTATCGAGCTTGAACTTGAGTGGGGCTCGAACCCCAGTCCGGTGATTTTCAAGTAAAGGACGTTTCAAATAAGCCAAAAACAGATCAGAAACACATTTGTTAAGAATGTGAGAAAAATATGGCTACCAATTAAGGAATAGTAATTAGTATAAAGTATCAATAACAAATAAATAAGTCAAAATACAAAAGCCCAGAGCAGAGAAATCAAAGAACTAGAAGCCGATTCATTATTCGAATATCCGAAATAGAAGTAAAAAAATGAAGAAAGATTAAAAGTATGGCATACCATGGAGATCACGACAGGGAGAAACGAAAATAGAGGAAGAAACGAAACAGGAATGGCAAAGACAGAACTGTAAAATTGGCACAAATGAAACAAATAAGAAATAAAAGCTGAGAGGAAAAAACTGAAAAAGAAAAAATATTCCCAAAGCAACAACTGAAAACATATTGCACATGAAAAAATACACTGCAAAAGAAAGACACCTAAAATAAAAACGATGACGCACAAATAACACTGAAAATTAGAAAGGGGTTCACTTAGTTAAATACCTATTGGTCACTGTCGAGTTCGAACCACGTCACACGAGAGTACATTACCTGGCATTCCTAGAATTTCTGCAACCCCCCCCCCCCCCCCCCCGCGAACTGAGCCAGGAAAATGAAGCTAGCCTTAAGAGGGAGAGGTTAGTGCCAGAAAATAAATTACAGAAAATGTGAAAACAAATATATCAGAGAGAAAGAGATACGAATGACTAAGCTAGATAACAATGCCAAGAAACTGAATATTCGTTGAGGAGAGAAATTTAAAGGATGATGAGGACGGAAGTGAAAAATTTAAACAAAAAATATACAGATCAAGCGGATAGCAAGAGACGGACAATGTACCATTACAACAAAGAGTGAGAACAGAGCTGAAAATTACTTGAAAATAAAAAGAGAGAGAGAGAGAGAGAGAGAGAGAGAGAGAGAGATGAATGGAAAAGCAACGATATAGGATATAGGCACAGGAGAGAGAGAGAGAGAGAGAGAGAGAGAGAGAGAGAGAGAGAGAGAGAGTAGGTAGGGTAAGGATCAATAGCAAATGCTGAGCTGCCTCCAATGTCTCGCAGATGGTCGCTGAAGCACCCTGTTGCCACCAAAAACCCGCGAAAACCACTCGGTGGGGCCACTTACCAAAACCACCACCACAAGACACCCACAAAGGAACAAACATAAGAGAGAGAGAGAGAGAGAGAGAGAGAGAGAGAGAGAGAGAGAGATAACGATACTACTGAGTCACATTTCTAGAATCTCACATGGTTTGGATAGAAGGATTTTGTTCTTTAGTGAGAGGTGATAACTGGAGCAAGGAAAAGGTAAAGAACATATTCAGGTAAGTGGAAATAGATGAAAAAAGGAACGTTTGAGGAGTACAAGGTTGAGAGTAATACAAAAGGGGAGCGAGGGGACGTTGCAAAGACCCTTTAGCGCCGTCTATTTTGGGAGGCACAAGGCACACTGCAAGCGGTACCCCTGCACGGTCCCTTACCTTAAAATCATCATATCAAATGTCAATTTACAATAAATGGCATTACACAATTTAAACATTTATAGAGGACATCGTAGAGCTACATTACCTTACTATCATAAGTGGTACATGAAGGAAGAATAAAATTGGAAAATGTATCGAGCAATGGAAAGATGGACTTATCCTGTTAACTCTGTAAAATTCAGGATTTGTGACTGCTAATCACGAACTTGAATTCAAAGCTGCAATATATTATAACTTCCTCTTTTCCATCTCAGTACACAAATCGTTTATTTTCGTGTAGTTTACTGAAAAATCTAATGTTGGCTACGTACACTCCTCGGAAAGATGGGATAAACGATCATTTTCGCTAGGCCTTTATCTACATCAGGTGATAATAAAAAAAACTATTTTCTTAAAACAGTGAATTTCTGGCCACGTAAATTTCTAAACCATAACTATTTGCCATCAGAAACATTATCATACAGAACTGTTCTACATAATATTCTGAACAAGAGTATTCTTTTTTCCTTCTTAGGTGTTTTCAATTTTCTTGAAATACAAGTCAGTTGTCACTAAATTATGGATAAAGTCTGACATTTTCATTATCATGGCTTTGCAATATAATTTCTTAACGGAAGGTTAAATGAGCATGTTATGCAAATTGACTCACCTTGCAAACATGTGAACTCCGTGCTTATTCCAGCAAATGTAACATCTAAAACTTTCATTTTGTTGTTCACGTAAGTAATTCAAATGATTAGACTCCTAGACAGTGGTAAAAAGAATTCTCTGTTCATACAAGTAACACGAGAGATTAGATTCCTGGACAGCAGCAGAATAAAGATCTTTGTTAATGAGAGTAACGCTAGAGTTCAGATTTCTAAACAGCACCAACAAAAGGATCTCTGTCCATGAAAGTATCTCAAGAGCTTAGGTTCCAGGACATTAGCAACGGAGTATTCGCTGTTCATGCATAGCAAGAGAGAGAGAGAGAGAGAGAGAGAGAGAGAGAGAGAGAGAGAGAGACTTCTGGAAAGCATTAACATAGAGTTGTCTGTTAAAGAAAGTAACTTATGAGTTAAGATTCCTAGACAGCAACAACAGAGACTTCATTGTTCATGAAAGTCACAAAAGAGAACTGATTCATGAACAGCAATAACAAAGATTTATCTGTTAATGAAAGTAACTCAAGAGTTGAGATTCCCAGATAGCAGCAACAAAGAGTTCTGTGTTCGTGACAGTATCTCTCCAAGAGATTAGATTTCTGGACAGCATCAATAAAGAGTCCTCTGTTAATTACGTATCTCAAGAGTTTAGATTCCTAGACAGCAACAAAAAAAGAGCGCTCTGTTCATGAAAGTAACTTTAAGAGATTAGATTTCTGGACAGCAGCCATAAAGAATCCCATGTTTATTAACATAAAGTTAAAGGTTTAAAGGCCGCTCATGAATGGCAGAGGCAAGCGACAGTGTCATAGTCCTATCAGGCAGGACAATGCCCTATAGACTGACCATATTACATATGATCAGCGCCCAAGACCCCACTCCACCCAAGCTAGGACCAAGGAGGGCCAGCCAGTGGCTGCTGATGACTCAGCAGATAGACATATAGGCTCCCCAAACCCCCCATCCTTAGTTCACAAGGATGGTGAAGTTGCAGCGACCAAGGAAATTAACGAGTTTTAGCGGGACTCAAACCCCAGTCTGGCGATTACCAGTCAGGGACGATACCACATCGGCCACCACAACCCTGAAGTATTTAGATTCCTAGACAGCAATAATGAAAAATTCTCGGTTCATGAAAGTACAGCAATAAAGAGTTCCCTGTTAGTACAATATCTCAAAAGTTTAGATTCCTAGACAGCAATAACAAAGAGTTTTCTGTTCATAAAAGTAACTCTAAGAGATTAGATTTATGGATAGCAACAATAAAGGGTCCCTGTTAGTAAAATAACTCCAGAGATTAGATTCCTAGACAGCATTAACAAAGAGTTATCTGTTCATGAAAGTAACTCTGAGACATTAGATTTGTGGACGGCAGCAATAAAGTTCCCAGTTAATAAAGCAACTCAAAGAGTTTAGATTCCTAGATAGCAATAACAAAAAAGTTCTCTTTTCATGAAAGTAACTAAGAGATTAGATTCCTGGACAGCAGCAATAAAGAACCCCCTGTTAATAGATCTCCAGAGTTTAGACTCCTAGAAAGCAATAACAAAGAGTTTTCTGTTCATGAAAGATTTATAGACAGCAGCAATAAAGAGTCCCCTGTTAGTAAAGCAACTCAAGAGTTTAGATTCCTAGACAGGAATAAAAAATAAGTTCTCTGTTCATGAAAGTAACGAAGAGATTACATTTATGGACAGCAGCCAGAAAGAGTCCCCTATTAGTAAAGTAACTCAAGATTTTAGATTCCTAGAAAGCAAAGACAGAGTTTTCTGTTAATGAGAGTAACTCTAAGAGATTAGACCTCTGGACAGCAGTAATAAAGGGTCCCCTGTTAGTAAATCTCCAGAGTTTAGATTCCTAGACAGCAATAGAAAAAAAAAAAAAAAGAGTTCTTTGTTTACGAAAGTAATCTAAGAGATCAGATTTCTGAACAGCAGCCATAAAGAGTCCCCTGGTAGTAAAGTAACTCAAGAGTTTATATTCCTAGAAAGCAAAAACAGAGTTTTCTGTTCATGAAAGTAGCTCTGAAATTAGATTTCTGGATAGGAGCAATAAAAGACCCCTGTTAGTAACTCCAGAGTTTAGATTCCTAGACAGCAATAATAAAGAGTTCTCCGTTCATTGAAGTAACTTAGGAGATTATATTTCTGGACAGCAGCAATAAAGAGTCCCCTGTTAGTAAATCTCCAGAGTTTAGATTCCTAGACAGCAATAAAAAAAAAAAAGAGTTCTTTGTTTACGAAAGTAATCTAAGAGATCAGATTTCTGAACAGCAGCCATAAAGAGTCCCCTGGTAGTAAAGTAACTCAAGAGTTTATATTCCTAGAAAGCAAAAACAGAGTTTTCTGTTCATGAAAGTAGCTCTGAAATTAGATTTCTGGATAGGAGCAATAAAAGACCCCTGTTAGTAACTCCAGAGTTTAGATTCCTAGACAGCAATAATAAAGAGTTCTCCGTTCATTGAAGTAACTTAGGAGATTATATTTCTGGACAGCAGCAATAAAGAGTCCCCTGTTAGTAAAGTAACTCAAGAGTTTATATTCCTAGAAAGCAAAAACAGAGTTTTCTGTTCATGAAAGTAGCTCTGAAATTAGATTTCTGGATAGGAGCAATAAAAGACCCCTGTTAGTAACTCCAGAGTTTAGATTCCTAGACAGCAATAATAAAGAGTTCTTCGTTCATGGAAGTAACTTAGGAGATTATATTTCTGGACAGCAGCAATAAAGAGTCCCCTGTTAGTAAATCTCCAGAGTTTAGATTCCTAGACAGCAATAGAAAAAAAAAAAAAAGAGTTCTTTGTTTATGAAAGTAATCTAAGAGATCAGATTTCTGAACAGCAGCCATAAAGAGTCCCCTGGTAGTAAAGTAACTCAAGAGTTTATATTCCTAGAAAGCAAAAACAGAGTTTTCTGTTCATGAAAGTAGCTCTGAAATTAGATTTCTGGATAGGAGCAATAAAAGACCCCTGTTAGTAACTCCAGAGTTTAGATTCCTAGACAGCAATAATAAAGAGTTCTCCGTTCATTGAAGTAACTTAGGAGATTATATTTCTGGACAGCAGCAATAAAGAGTCCCCTGTTAGTAAAGTAACTCAAGAGTTTATATTCCTAGAAAGCAAAAACAGAGTTTTCTGTTCATGAAAGTAACTCTAGATCAGATTTCTGGACAGGAGCAATAAAGAGTCCCCTGTTAGTAAATCTCAGAGTTTAGATACCTAGACAGCAATAGAAAAAAAAAAAAAAGAGTTCTTTGTTTATGAAAGTAATCTAAGAGATCAGATTTCTGAACAGCAGCCATAAAGAGTCCCCTGGTAGTAAAGTAACTCAAGAGTTTATATTCCTAGAAAGCAAAAACAGAGTTTTCTGTTCATGAAAGTAACTCTAGATCAGATTTCTGGACAGGAGCAATAAAGAGTCCCCTGTTAGTAAATCTCAGAGTTTAGATACCTAGACAGCAATAGAAAAAAAAAAAAAAGAGTTCTTTGTTTATGAAAGTAATCTAAGAGATCAGATTTCTGAACAGCAGCCATAAAGAGTCCCCTGGTAGTAAAGTAACTCAAGAGTTTATATTCCTAGAAAGCAAAAACAGAGTTTTCTGTTCATGAAAGTAGCTCTGAAATTAGATTTCTGGATAGGAGCAATAAAAGACCCCTGTTAGTAACTCCAGAGTTTAGATTCCTAGACAGCAATAATAAAGAGTTCTCCGTTCATTGAAGTAACTTAGGAGATTATATTTCTGGACAGCAGCAATAAAGAGTCCCCTGTTAGTAAATCTCCAGAGTTTAGATTCCTAGACAGCAATAAAAAAAAAAAAAAGAGTTCTTTGTTTACGAAAGTAATCTAAGAGATCAGATTTCTGAACAGCAGCCATAAAGAGTCCCCTGGTAGTAAAGTAACTCAAGAGTTTATATTCCTAGAAAGCAAAAACAGAGTTTTCTGTTCATGAAAGTAGCTCTGAAATTAGATTTCTGGATAGGAGCAATAAAAGACCCCTGTTAGTAACTCCAGAGTTTAGATTCCTAGACAGCAATAATAAAGAGTTCTTCGTTAATGGAAGTAACTTAGGAGATTATATTTCTGGACAGCAGCAATAAAGAGTCCCCTGTTAGTAAATCTCCAGAGTTTAGATTCCTAGACAGCAATAGAAAAAAAAAAAAAAAAGAGTTCTTTGTTTATGAAAGTAATCTAAGAGATCAGATTTCTGAACAGCAGCCATAAAGAGTCCCCTGTTAGTAAAGTAACTCAAGAGTTTATATTCCTAGAAAGCAAAAACAGAGTTTTCTGTTCATGAAAGTAACTCTGAAATTAGATTTCTGGATAGGAGCAATAAAAGACCCCTGTTAGTAACTCCAGAGTTTAGATTCCTAGACAGCAATAATAAAGAGTTCTTCGTTCATGGAAGTAACTTAGGAGATTATATTTCTGGACAGCAGCAATAAAGAGTCCCCTGTTAGTAAATCTCCAGAGTTTAGATTCCTAGACAGCAATAGAAAAAAAAAAAAAAGAGTTCTTTGTTTATGAAAGTAATCTAAGAGATCAGATTTCTGAACAGCAGCCATAAAGAGTCCCCTGGTAGTAAAGTAACTCAAGAGTTTATATTCCTAGAAAGCAAAAACAGAGTTTTCTGTTCATGAAAGTAACTCTAGATCAGATTTCTGGACAGGAGCAATAAAGAGTCCCCTGTTAGTAAATCTCAGAGTTTAGATACCTAGACAGCAATAACAAAGTTCTATGTTCATAAAAGTAATCTAAGAGATCAGATTTCTGAACAGCAGCCATAAAGATGTCCCTTTTAGTTAAGTAACTCAAGAGTTTAGATTCCTAGGAAGCAAAAACAGAGTTTTCTGTTCATGATAGTAACTCTAGGAGATTAGATTTCTGGACAGGCGCAATAAAAGAGTCCCTTGTCAGTAACTCGAGAGTTTAGATTCCTAGACAGCAACAATAAAAAGTTCTCTGTTCATGAAAGTAACTTAGGAGATTAGATTTCTGGACAGCAGCAATAAACAGTCCCCTGTTAGTGAAGTAACACAAAAGTCTAGATTCCTGGGCAGCAATAACAAAGAGTTTGAAATCCATGGAGACCAGCAACAAACAGATTTCTGTTCATGGGATTAACCTAAAGGTTTAGATTCCTGGGTAGCAACAAAGAATATTCTGTACATGAAAGAAAACTCATGAGATTAATGCCCTGGACAGCAGAAACGAAAAACTTCTGTTATCCACAGCATTCCTTAGTAAAACTGTATTTTAGGAGTTCCTTTCTAAAAAAAAAAAAAGCATATAGGTATTCTCGCACGATGTTTAATCATCATTTTCAAAATGTTTTTAAAGTAAACGAAAATCAATCGGCAATGCAAATCGGCACCTTACTTATATCTTTATTTTACTATTACTGTCATTATTAGTAATCAACATATGTACACATAAGGGGAAAAAATAAGGCCACGAACCAGAAAAACAATCATCCTCTAAATGAATAAACAAATAAGAACTCTAACATCACTAGATAACCCAGCTTATAAGAAAACGTTTAAGTATATGAATGACAATTCAAACTAAAATAGCTACACACCTTAACTGATGCCACAAATGAGTCAACTCTGGACCCTATTTAATAATGCGAGCATCACATCAATTTATGAAATAAAAAAAAGGCACCCAGTGAACATTCAAACAAACTTCTTAACCCTGTTAGTTTTCAGCGATGTCGACAATCCTATACGATGTTAATTCAACGTGTCCGTCTTTATGATTCTGATCATAAAGGGGTAAACTGTGAAAATGTCTCCCTTACTCAAATCTTTACCGAGGTTGAAATAAAAATAACATTTGGATTTTAAGTGTAACGACAAAGATAATATTTGAATGAAAAACAAGAATTAAGTAAATTAAAGACAATAACTGATGGGAAGGAAATAGAAAATTACGTGAATGAAAAATAATTCGAATACAGTGGACCGGCTTTATAAGTTTGGGCTATGTGACCCAGGCCTGGGGCCCATGAGGTCATTCGACACCTTAGTACAATAGGGGAAATTTCTACATGTACACTCTGAAGAGAAAATTAACAATGATTGAACAGCAAAATGGAATAAAGGAAGTTGGAAGAGAGGTACAGTAGAAAAATATAGAAGCTAGTGCATGTATGGGCCACAGGAACGCTGCTAATATAAGGCCTTTAACGTAATGCCTACAGTGTACACTGTGAAGTGCACAGACGGCATTATCTTACTTAGAGATAGAATAAAGTGAACAGAGTAGATCAAGATCAAAATTAATAAAATGAACTAAGGAAGATCAGAATGAATAAAGTAAACAGATTAAATGAAAAAAATATTAAAGAAAAGGAGAAGAGTAAATTAAAATAATGAATAAAGTGAAGAGTAAATGAAGATCAGAATTAATAAAATGAAAAAAGTAAATGAAGATCAGAATTAATAAAACCATCAGAGTAAATTCATATGAGAATGAATGAAGCAAACAAAGTAAATTAAGATCATAATGAAAAAAAGTGAACAGAGTGTACGAAGATCAGAAAGAGTAAAGTGAACAACGAAAATGAAGATCAAAATTCATGTGAACAGATTAAATGAAAATGAGAATTAATAAAGTAAACAGATTCAATGAATATTAGAATGAATAAAGTGAAGAGTAAGTGGAGATCAGAATTAAAGAATTAAAGAAGTGAACAGAGTAAATGAAGATCATAATAAACAATGTGAAGAGTAAATGAAGATCAGAATTAATAATGTGAACACATTATATGAAGATCAAAAGGAATAAAGCGAAGGGAGTAAATGAATATCAGAATTAATAAATTCATCAGAGTAAAATGACCTGAATTAGTAAAACGAACAGAGTAAATGAAAATCAGAATGAATGAAGTGACAAAGTAAATTCAGATCACAAATTCATTCTGAATTATCAGAACGAGTAATCTGTACAAAGTGACGATCACAATTAATAAACTGAGGGAAAATCAGAATTAATAAGGTAATCGACTTATCAGAGTATGTATGAAGGAGCAAGCACACGAACATGAACGAGTCTTGGTTTGACCGAGATGTTTGAAGTGGGGGCTGGGTCACACCATGGGTCGTCATAAAGCCCCTACTTGCTTAATGTAGTAATTGATGTAATTACTGAAAAAAGTGAGGGAACAGTCACCATGGACTATGCAGTTTGTAGATGATATAGTTCTGTGTGATGAAACCAGAGAAGGATTGGAGGGGAAACTGCAGAGAGGAATTGGAGAGCAGAGGGCTAAAGATGAGTACAATAAAATCAGAGTATATGTGATGCAACCTGCAGAATCAATCGAGTGAAATACATTTGCAGGGAGAAATAATAAAGAGGACACAAAAAATCAAGTGCCTACGGTCATATGTTGAGGAAACAGCAGAGCTCCAAGCTGAAGTAAACAGTAGAATTCAAGCAGGATGGAATAATTGGAAAAGAGCGTCGGAAGTATTGTGTGATCGAAGGTTAAATGTAAAGTTGAAGGGAAAGGTATATAAGACCTGCCATGACATAAGGTACAGAGACCTGGCCCCTGAAAAAAGACCCTTGAGAAGAAAATGGATGTTGCAGAGATTAGAATGCTAAGATGGATAGCTGGGATCACAAGACTGGATAGTTAACAATGACTTGGTACGGGGGACAACTAAAGTTACAGGTATCAAAGAAAATCCAAGAAAAGATACTCCACTGGTTTGGGCACGTAATAAGGAGAGACCAGGCGTATGTTGGGAAGAGGTTGTTGGAGATGGATGTGCCAGGTAGGAGAAAGAGGGAGAGACCAGAAAGAAGGTGGATGGAGTGTGTAACAGCAGATATGGAGGAGAAAGATCTCACATTGGAGGACACCGGAGACAGAAGAAATTGAAAACGGCTTTCAAGAAATAGCGACCCTGCATAGCGGGAAAAGCTTTAGTCGAAGAAGAATAAGGTAAAAGAAAATCTGAATATCAATGAAAATTAGAAGGAACAAAGTGAATGATAGACAAAATAAGTAAAAGAATGAGGCAATAGATTTATGCTAATTATGATTAAAGACAAAAGCCACTGATGCCACCCATTTAAGCAAGTTGGGATATGATACTATTATTAACAGGTAAGCCATCAACCATTTTACGTTATCCCCTTATAAGTTTAAAGCATTCATCTTTCTCCAATTTACAGCTCAACATTTGACTGGGTTTTGTTGTTGTGAGCGTCTTACTGACAGTTTCATTTGAAATCTAAGTATGGGAAACGTAAGTAATAAACTGTCTAGTGACAAAAGTGTTACAAATTTCTTTGAGGTTTTAAAACTTTACTGTAAATTAGAATGTCCACATGTCTTAGTCTCTAGACTGTAAAGCAATAAAAAAGATCATATAACTTTGGCACTTTGAAGAGTATTAACTGTGTACCGTCAGCTCGTCATGTGATTTAAGGTTTCTATGGCTTATGCAGTTCACTCAAAAGTCATTAATATGGTCTTTACGGACTGGCCTTAAAAATGTTGAGTAATAAAGTATGACAATGAATTACTGCATACAAATTAAAGAATGAGTGATAATGAATGAATGAAGTGAAAGGCATTGTAAATGTAAGACATTATCATTATTCATTATTTATCATCTATTATTTATAATTATAATAATCATAATTATTATAATAATTATTATAATCATTATCATAATCATTATTATCATTACTATTACTATTATTACATGCTAATCTATAACCCTAGTTGGAAAAGCAGCATGCTATAAGCTCAAGGGGTCCAACATGGAAAAATAGCCCAGTGAGGGACAAGGAAATAAATAAACTACAGAGAATAAATGAACAATCAAAATGCAACATTTTAAGAACAGTAACAACATTAAATTAAAACTAGAGGGAGAGCAACAAGATAGAATAGTGTGCCCGAGTGTACCCTCAAGCAAGAGAACTCTACCCCAAGACAGTGAAAGACCATGGTACAGAGGCTATGGCAGTATTCAAGACTAGAGAACAATAGTTTGGTTTTGGAGTGTCCTTGTCCTAGAAGAGCTGCATACCATAAATAAAAAGTCTCTTCTACCCTTACCAGGAGGTAAGTAGCCACTGAACAATCACATGCAGTAGTTAACCCCCCAGAGTGAAGAAGAATTGTTATGTAATTTGTGTTGTCAGATGCATGAGGACAGAGGAGAATGTGTAAGGAATAGGCAGACTATTCGGTGTATGTGTAGGTAAAGAAAAAATGAGCTGTAACAGAGAGAGGGATCCAATGTAGTACTTTCTGGCCAGTCAAAGGATCCAATAACTCTCAACGGGTTGCTGGTGCCCTGGCCAACCTACTACACACAGACATAAAACATGACAGACAACGGAAACAACAAAATAAATAATTGAATGTAATAAGCGAAAACCAAAATGAAAAACTATATAAATTAATTTCTAACGGAGTAGAGTGCGACATGGAGAAAATCAAAAGAAAAGAAATATTAATAAATGGCAAAACAAAGGACTGAAACAGACAAAGTAAAAGAAAATGCACAGTGTTATTTCGGATCCATCGCAATCCCTGTTCGGAAGACCACCTTAGCCCGTGAGTGCCAAAATTCGATGGCACTGCAGCAGTCAGGTTACGTAATGCCTGGGTCACGGTAAGAAAACAAGAACTTTATATGCATCCCATGACTGCACCCTTCTCAATGCCAAGGAGTTTCCACTCGTTTTCTTTTTCCCTTCGTATATAAATATCAACCTAAGTACACACGCAAACACATGAACTCTTTTGTATGTGCGTAAATATTTTTCAGTAAGAATTTGAACCTTTCTTATAGCGAAAACGGTCACTTAAATCTAGACGTGTTTAGTGACCAAGATACTTGCATTCCCAGTAAAAGGACCAGAGTTCGATTTCCTGGCCAGGCTTGCAGCTTTAAGCTTGTTCCTCTAACTTTTATTTTTCTAAAGGTCACTCATGAATGGCAGAGGCACGGGGCAGTGACAATACCATAGACTAGAGGCTGGCCATATATCCATATGATCAGCGCCCAAGGCCCCTCTACACCCAAGCTAGGACAGAGGAGAACCAGGCAATGACTTCTAATGACACACCAGGTAGACCTATAGGCTCCCCGGAACCCCAATCCTTAGCTCGCAAGGATGGTGAAGTTCCAGACACCACAAGAATTTTCAAGCTTGGGCAGGTCTCGAACCCCACTACAGTAGATTGCCAGGCATAGACGTTTCCTATAGGCTACCACAACCCTACTTGTGCCTCTTACAGCATCGGCAATGAAATGCCTAACTGATAATGAGTCGAATGCTGTGGATATAAATCTTGGAGTAAAAGGACATGAGCTGGCAAAGGCATCCCAAGAGAATTGAAGACCGAAAAAGTACCCCTCCAAGAGAGGACCATTTAAGGAAAAAAATAGCAATTATGAATACGTTAGTTTTCTGTGTATTTGTGAATAAATAAATTCGTATGTATTCATATAACTTCAACAATGCGTTATTCTCCCTTGGAGAAGTGATGCCAAAAATTTATGCAGTGAAGTCCCTGACCTCACGTCCTGTCCCATGGATATTCATGGTTTATACGGCAGCGGTATCAGTGTTTCCATTACGGTTTAAAGGTTTAAAGCCCTCTCATGAATGGCAGAGACAAGGGACAGTGATATTGCCCTATCAAGCAGGACAATGCCCGAGAGACTGACCATATGATCAGCACCCAAGCCCCTCTCCACCCAAGCTAGGACCAAAGAGGGCCAGGCAATGGCTGCTAATGACTCGGCAGATAAACCTAAAACCCTCATCCTTAGATCACAAGGATGGTGATGCTTCAGCGACCAATGGAACAAACGAGTTTGAGCGGGACTTGAACCCCAGTCTGGCAATCACCAGGCAAGGACGCTACCATCACATTCAACCACGAACCAGAACCAATGTCCCCTAACTTAAGTGATCAAACTACCCATAGTATAGCAAAGTTAAAGCAAACGTGTTACAAAGAAGGCATTTAAATGCAAACAATCTTTCACGTGCTGCAGGGCCATAGTTATGTGTTTTCTTGGATGTCCAAGATATAATGTTTTCTATACTTTGAAGTTTTAGAGCTTGTCCTGTTTCAGGCTTATAAGCAATTGATTTTAAACCAAACACGAGGACATGTTCCAGTTGACACCTTCGGACAGTCAATTAATATTCAGATCACAAATACAAACTCTACTTAGCGTTTTGTAAAATTAAATAATAATCCAAGAAAGAACATATACAACCCTTCTAGATAATAGATCTATATAAATTTCTTCAATTGTTATTATCTTCTAATATCTTCATACCTCAATGAATCCTCTTACATCATGAAACACTTGTGCATGAATACAATACAATAAACTAATCATTAACCATCGATTTTGAAGACGGATTGCATGAAGGACAACAAGCTGAGCAGGAGGGACCTTATCCCTCCCATAACAAAGGATCACCTCGAACTCTTATTTTAGGTCTAAAAAACATGCGGGTCTCAATCAAAATTCTCCTGAAGTCTCTGAAATGCGTGGATAATTTGTCTGCAAACTCACTCACAACAAAATTTACTTTCCGATCGACAGACGTATAAAACAATATATCTGGCCAAAACATGGACGGGTGATCGTCACCTACTGAATGGTAGTTTATAATCCCTCTTGGAGCCATCGTTGGGTCTGGTCATCAGACTATCACGTAAACACCTTTATATATACAGGGTAGATAATGTTCAATGAAAATGTAGAGACAACAAATAATTGTTATGGACGAACCTCTAAAGATTGTTAATAAATATACATACGCACTTAGGACAAACACTAAGGGTTTCCCCAGGACACGAGACCGAAATTAAAAGAATGACAAGCAATGGAAGGAGAGATTTTGGTAAACAAATAAGATTATAAAAAGTAAGAGGACACTTTCTCTAAAAAGAAAAGTATTGAATCAGATTGCCTTCCCAGTATTAACTTGTGCATCAGAAACTTGTATCCTTACTAAGTAAAGAGTTAGAACATAAGATGGTTACAACTCAAAGAGCTATGGAAAGAATAAGGATGGAAATAACAATAGGAGATACAGAAAGAGCAACATGGATACGAGAGCAAACTAAAGTAGAATATATTCTAACATGTAAAAAAAATAGAAATGGACATGGGCAGGACATATAATTAGAATGACAGATAATAGATTGACATTAAGAATAACAGAATGGGTCCCTAGAGATTGCAAAAGAAACAAGGAAAGCAAGAGAAGACGACGGATTGACGAGCTATGAAAATTAGTGGCTGTGGACTAGCAGAGAAAGGCCATAAACAGACGCAAGTGGAAGGACATGTCTGAGGCCTTTGTCCTGCAGTACGATGATATATATATATGTATACATATATATATATATATATATATATATATATATATATATATATATATATATATATATATATATATATATATATACATATGCACGTATAGTATATAAGATTTTTATTTCAAAGAGTAGCACCTGAAACCAATCCCTTTAACACCACAATCATAACGAAACAGAATCATGGAAAAAGCTTTTAATGAAAAAAAAAAAAACTAAAGCAATTGTGAACCACAAACCTGAAAATGTACGTTTCCTTAACAGAATTAACAACCGAAGCTGTTTTAATATATATATATATATATATATATATATATATATATATATATATATATATATATATATATATATATATATGTGTGTGTGTGTGTGTGTGTATATATATATATATAAATATATATATACACATATATATACATATATATATATATATATATATATATATATATATATATATATATATATATATATATGCAATTAGTTACAGGAGACTTTGTAACTTGAATGGACGTCTGCTATGTCCAATTCACTTGAGAAAAAACGCAAGAAAACTCTTAAAATTCGAAGAAACAATTGAAGACAAATCAGAAATCAAGAGGATTTCTAAATTAGAAATCCCAAAGCCTGAACACCAACACAAAGAAGACGTATTAAGAAAGTTTAAACTGGGAATCAAGCGTAACGTAACTCTTAAATACTGATAAAATTCAAACGATGTAATAATCAAACATCCAATCTTGATTGATGACGGCACATGCCATTAGGTGAATTCCAATGTTATAAATCCTAATTCCAATTGAAAAAAAAAAGTCAAATTTTTAATAAAAAAGAAATATTAAAAATCAAAATTTGAACGAAAGCATTACCACCCATAACTTGAAATCGAGTACCGGACCTTTAAAACTACATGCCATAGAAAGTTTCAACTTTTGTATTTCAAATCATAACATGTTTTAAAGATTACAAATCGAAACATGAACTAATAAACTACGAATAGAAATTTTAGATAAAAAATGACAACTTAAATCTTTAATTGAAAAAAAATCTAAATCATATAAATAAAATAAAAATTCTTAAATTCAACGACTTTAAATAAAAAAGGATATTACAATTCAAATACAACAATTACAAATTACTTTAAATGAAATAACTCTAATTTGTCTTTTAAAATTAAAACCAGAATTTAACAATCATGGCTCACAAACTCAACTAAAAAATCCTAACCCCAAATCAATAATTAAAAACTAATACGTGAATTCAATATTCCCGAGTCATAATTTGAATTAGAAATGCTCAAATCATAACCTAAATTCACCTATAAGGAATTGTAAATTGGACTAAAATAAGATAAATCATACGCCAAATTCGAGAATTACAACCCTTTCTCTCTCTCTCCCAGGCACATGCGCGCGCACGCACACACACAAAGCACTCGCACGCACGACCAGCCACCCTCTGCCAAAGAGAAATTGCAAGCAGCATCTAACTTCACACGCGACAAGGAATTTCCTGCAGAGGCTAAAGGTAACACCTGGTTGGATACACAGCGCCACACGGAGTGAGTAGGGGGAGGGGCAGGGGCAGGGGAAAAACGTAGGGGCAGGATATAAGAAGAATGAGATGAGGAGGAAGTAGGGGGAAGTAAGAGGAAAGAGTAGAATGAGCTACAGTAACAAAAGTGGACGAAGAGATGAAGAAGGAAAACAAAATTTACATAGAGAGGGTTGACAAGAGGACGAGAGGAGAAGATTAAGTTAGGTGGAAGGAAAATAAAGAGGAAGAGAAGATCATGTTCAGAGAAAGACGGAGAAATAAAAAAAAGTGGGGGGGGGAGAAGACTCTGGGAAACAAAGAAAGAGAAATATACAAGGGAAGCAAAAAAAAAAAAAAAGCAGCAAGGAAATCAGAAGATAAAAATTGTACAGTATAGTGAAAGGGAAATCAGTGTGGAGTAAAATAATTTAAAATCTAGAGAGAGAGAGAGAGAGAGAGAGAGAGAGATGAGTGCAGGCGATAATAAAGTTTCAACTAATGAAAGCAAACATTGCCTACTTATAGAAACACATTTATCAATGGAATGAAAAACTAGGCAAAGATGAACTAAAATGAGAGAGAGAGAGAGAGAGAGAGAGAGAGAGAGAGAGAGAGAGAGAGAGAGAGAGAGATCTGTACTGTGTAGCTTTTACGCCCATCCTCCTGGAGGCTGGAAATGGCGCCACTGGGCTCGTTCAGTGTCAATAAAGCGGTCATTTCGAGCCCCAGTGACGAGAGCGTTTATTTTTCGTCTTTACGGGTTTACCGGTAATTGTCGCTAAAAGGCTCCGAGAACTAATGGCTCTGCAAACATTCACACCCCAAAAAGTAACTCCAGTCCACAAATAACAACAAGCAAATTAACGAAAGGAGTGCATTTGAAATACATTGATATTCCCTACAGCAACATTAACATTCATGAAAGAAGTGAATTCGACACGTGAGAGAGAGAGAGAGAGAGAGAGAGAGAGAGAGAGAGAGAGAGAGACTTGTCTACTTTACTATTAATTCCCTCTCATGAGACCATTTCCGTATTGAGGATATTAACACTTCAGACAAACTATTAAACGGGTGGGTGGGGACGACGACCTTGATCTCCTTTGGTAATTATATCACAAATTGGGTTTTATTAATGTTATTATTATGACTAGCCAAGCTACACCCCTAGTTGGCAAAGCAGGAAAAATAGCCCACTGAGGAAAGAGAGACTTATGTCAGCCTGTTCGACATAAAAACATTCACTGTAAGTTTGAATGTTTGAAGTTCCACCGATTCAACTACTGTACCTGATTATGAAGATCATTCCACAATCTGGTCAGAGCAGGGAAAAAACTTTTAGAATACTACGTAGTATTGAGACATGATGGAGAACATGACTGTTAAAATGAACTGCATACCTAGTATTACGTACAGGATGATTCAAATGAGGGTAAGAATTATGAAAAATCTTATGCAACATGCATAACATTAATATACCCACACCGTAAAATTGTAAGAAATATGAGACTGCTGAGCCAAGTCGTGTAGGAATATTATCTCTCTCTCTCTCTCTCTCTCTCTCTCTCTCTCTCTCTCTCTCTCTCTCTCTCTCTCTCTCTCTCTTTATATATATATATATATATATATATATATATATATATATATATATATATATATATATACATATATATATGTATATATATATATATATGTATATATATACACACATATATATATATATATATATATATATATATATATATATATATATATATATATATATATATACTGTATACGAGCCGTTGAAAACACTTGACAAAAGATTTGGCATAAAAAATTACATGGTTTCTTGTACCATGGAGAAACCGATGATAGAAATATGTCACTGTGTATGAATAAGTCATTCAGAATCAAATCAGCCTCGTAGGAAGTACAGCAAGTACCCGAATCACTCAAAAGGTAGGCCTATATAATGTCCGACGGACCCCTTGTTTGAGCTTAAGAAAAATAATGAAACTACGCCAATTCTCTGCGCAGAGGTTTGAGTTGTAAATACTATGATAAATTAGTAAATAAGAATATCATAAAAAAATAGTATGTTGGCTAGGGCACCAGCCACACGTTGAGATACTACCGCTAGAGAGTTATGGAGTCCTTTGACTGGCCAGACAATACTACATTGGTTCCTTCTCTCTGGTTACGGTTCATTTTCCCTTTGCCTACACATACACCGAATCGTTTGGAAAATTCTTTAAACATTCACCTCTGTCCCCATACACCAAACAATACTGAGATTACCAAACAATTCTTCTTCACCAAAGGGGTTAACTACTGCACTGTAATTGTTCAGTGGCTACTTTCCTCTTGGTAAGGGTAGAAGAGACTCTTTAGCTATGGTAAGCAGCTCTTCTAGGAGAAGGACACTCCGAAATCAAACCGTTGTTCACTAGTCTTGGGTAGTGCCATAGCCTCTGTACCATGATCTACCACTGTCTTGGGTTAGAGTTATCTTGCTTGAGGGTACACTCCGGCAATCTATTCTATCTTATTTCTCTTCCTCTTATTTTGTTCAAGTTTTTATAGTTTATACAGGAAATATTTATTTTAACATTGTTACTGTTTTTAAAATATTTCATTTTCCTTATTTCCTTTCCTCACTGGGGTATTTTCCCTGTTGGAGCCTCTTGGTCACATAGCAACCTGCTTTTCCAACTAGGGTTGTAGCTTAGCAAGTAATAATAATAATAATAATAATAATAATAATAATAATATTAAATCAATTAATGCAAGCAAGGCCAAGTATGTTTTGAACTATCAGAGGCAAAGGTATACGTTATCAAATCTATACTACAAAAATTTAACCAAGATTATCTAACACGGGTAACACATAAGTTCGTTTTTAACTAACTTGGCAAGGAAGGTATCAAACCGTCCTGGAACAGGCTGGTTATTTCTTAAGATAGCTGTAAACATACACTTGTTGAAACACTCTCCAAAATAAAGGCTAGGGTCCCAGAAAGAACTTGCGTTTAATAATAATAATAATAATAACAATAATAATAATAATAATAATAATAATAATAATAATAATAATAATAATAATAATAATAATAATAATAATAATATGACAAATTTGGAAATAATTTGCATTTTTCTTAACTATACAACTCTAAAGCTCTTTGCAGCGGAGATATACTTCAGCAACAGCTGAAACTAGCTATAGGACTTTTAATCAAGGTGTAACTACCCATATGGTTTTTCAAGATTAAAGAACACTGTCGCATGATGTGTCTTAGAAACAAATGACTCGCAAATGGATGACTCTAAACGAACAAGTGCATCCATTGTAGAGTGCAATTTCCGAAACCCACACAGAACTGATGATAAAATGCCCTCTTTTCTAGCATCCATACTAGCCTTGCACTGACCATTTATTCCATGATTTTACACAAACAACGTGTCAATGCAATTGGTCGGTAGCTTGCAGCTAAAACTTCGTCCTTTCCAGGTTTTGAAAGAGTTAAAATAAAGGCCAGTTCCCAAACTGATGGCAAAATATGGTCTCGCCATATTCGATTAATAATACTATGATAAAAACTTTAGTATTACTACACACGTGCTTATCATTCTATAAGGAATTTCATATGGGCCTGGGACTGTACCATTGCATTAGGGTAATGCAGAGTCAAATTCTCTCTCTCTAAATGGGAGATTGTATGTCTCATCTTTATTTGATATGAAGTTGAGAGTCTTTTCTTCTTTACATCTATACAGGTAGCCTGGAGAGACTTCTGACTTTTGGGATAATCTCTCAAAATGATCAGCAAGTGAATTGCTCACTTCTATAGGATTAGTAATATACTGATCATTTATTTTTAGAGTATATTTGCTAAAGATCTTATGAACTTTTCTCTATATGGCAGAAGGTGGGGTTCTGTTATTCACCTAAGAAACAAGAGATGACCATGACTGACGTCGAGCTGCTTTAGTTGCTCGCCGAAACTGTGCCATTTCTGCGGCATCTTGTTAACGCAGTTCTAGTAGATCTGTGCAACACTTGAATTTCTGGTGACCTTTTGTTTTTGGAATGGAATGCACTCCAGCTATGTGAAGAGTTTCATTTAGTAAATCAATGGCATCATCAATATTTTCGAATTCATCTGCATTCCCTTCTATTTCGCTCAGTTCTTTAAATTTTTGCAGTCAGCTTTATCCAAGCACCATCGAGGTGATCTGCATTCAGGTGGGCCATTGTTAGTTTTAATTAATATTGGTGCACGATCACTTGTATACCAGTATCCAATGGTCTCCACTGAAAGTCAGCCAGACAGTTAGAGCTTGTTATTGAAAGATCAATGCACAACAAAGAACCTGTCTGTATACGGAAGTGAGTGGGTTCACCAGTGTTTAGAATCCCCCATCTTCATTTTCTATTAGTGATGCTAATAGATTGCCCTTTGAGTTTGCTAAAACGTCTCCCCATAATGGGTGTCTGCAGTTCATATCACCCAGAAGAAGAAATGGTTGAGGAAGTTGGTTTAACCCCTCAGTCACATCATCCTAGGAAATACTGTCATTAGGAGGTAAATATAATGAACATATAGTATATTTCCTACTTATATCTATTTGTACTGCTACTGCTTGTAGAGTAGTAAAGATTTAAATGTTTTTGGGGAATGTCACGGCGAACATACATGAGACATCCCCATGGCCTCTTCCCTGAGTATTACACGGTGTTCTGTAATTAATGTATTCTCGAGGGCATGTAGTGAAAACATCTAGCATTGTTTCTTGTAGGCAGGCTACTACAAGTGAGTGGACATGAAATAGGAGCTTCAGTTCCTCATATATAGCCCTCAGACCTTGTCAATTCCACTGAATTATTGTGACGATAGGCACCGAATCTAACGTAGAAGGCCTAGTGTTAGCCTTAGAAGGTGGTTTAGGAAGAGGAAGTTTTCCATTATCTGGTCTAGCTGGTGTTACAGTTCTCTCTGGATGTCCTGGATCCTTAGATCTTAAGAACTTGGCATAGCTTTTGGTCTTGCTTAGAAGTTGCCTAGCATATCCCACACTGGTATGCTCTGCGTCTGACTTCTGAACAGCTGCTTATTCTATTTCATATTGAGGAGATTTCTTATGAGTTGCCTCGTGACTTTGGTTGCAATTAGTGCACTTTGTATTATAAAGGCAGGGTCAATACTCAGGATCAAACAACTATCACAGATCTTTATGATTTTATATACCCTAGATGGATGCCCAACTTTGAAGCAATTGTAACACTGCAAAGTTTTCTGTCGGAAAAGGCAAACTGGTATCCTCTCAAAGATTTCCTCCTCATTAAAATCATAAAAATCCCTGTTAAAAATGACTCCTCTTCCATAACTAAAATTCAAATGTGGCTTGATATCTACCATTAAATTTTCTTACATCTTCATATAATTTAGCATAAAAGACTGCACTCGCCAAATTGGTGGATTAAGCTTTCTTCCTGATACAAAGTTTATTTTTGTGTCCATAAGTTTGGTGTGATACCAGTCACTCAGGTGATATATAAAGATTCCCGAGAGCAGCATTGCATAATGCTCCAGTGATCACACTATTATAAATTTTGATTTAGAAATTTCAGAAATCGCTTTAAAGGCCTCTTCATGATCATTAAAACAGATTCCTGCTTCCCATTTTCCATCTTTCTTGAAATTCTTCCTTATTTCCGTAATCTTACCTTAAGCTTTAAAAGCCATCCATAATGCTTCATAATTACAGCATCATGGCAACTCACATATATGAATGACTTTCAATTGTTTTACATTGCTGTCATACTTTTGGATATTGGAGGAGTGGTACTTTTTGGTTCCCAAGTCGTCAGCAGAATTTTCCTTAATAGACTTACCAGAGGTTGTCAACAGTGCCGGGGGAGAGTCAGCATATCCAGGGGAGGGGCGTTTGTCATTAGAAAAATTCATCTTAGAGAGAGTAGTTTGTTGTTTAAGAGTGAGTTAGGTGATTAACCTGCATGAGAATATAAAAAATGTATCATACTTCGGAATGGAAATTTGCATTCTTTACTATCGGCACAATGAAAGTATACTTCTCTGATGGTCCACTCCATACCCTACCCGAAGGATAGCACCAAAACAGATATAGAGACACAGGTGAAAACTGAACCCGCCTGTTAGGACTGAAGACAAGGAACTATGGAATCATCCTTTCCATATCTGTAATGGTGGGCTTCTGACCAGAAGCCGAGAGTCCTACCCAAGACATTGGATCCCCCTGGATTCTGAAGACCCAACACTTGAGAATAGTTCCGCCCCAAAAGGTCAAAACCATCTTCAGGAAGGCTGAGATCATTCAATACTCTTACATATAGCTTTAAATCCAAATACCTCCCAACCGTGACACCTCCTCCCATTCATCGACGTAGGCAGCAATAACGGATGTAGAAACATCCATGCCAGCAGCAATAACAGATGTAGATATATCCAAGCCATTAAAATAATATATATAGATAAATATCTATATGTGTACATATATACATATATATATAATAAGGGAAATTTTACTCATAGAATTGGGACAGCAACACGATAGAAAGTTTATATAATTAGGAGAAGGTCAAAGTAATATTCAGAGGAAGAAAATGACGAGAGAAAAATTTAGATTCAAACTGGGAGAGCAGCTTTCCCAAGTTCGAGAGCCCTCTTGCCTGTCACAATGCTGCAACATGAAAACAATATTTCCTGTTGAAGCACGATGACTTCGACAAGGCATTCTCTTGTTAAGAGGGCAAGGTTAGGGGACGCAACAGTATTGGGGCAATAATAGGTTACACAAGGGAGCATTTACCTACAGAGGTTCGAGGTCGTCTTATGCAGAGGACCCAGAATCCTGATTTTCCCAAGGAAAGGGAGGATGAAAAAAGGAAAAGAGCCAGACATTCCATTTCATTCATTCAGACTAAGGTCCAGGTAACTAATGCCCTCAACCTTCTGCTACTTGTCCAATAAGGAGCTTGAGGTACTAAACCAGCTGTTGTGCAGCCACCACAGGGCCAATAGAGAACGTATCGAGGTTCCTCTGAGTCACGTCTATTTGTTAGTGGGTGGTGAAAGTAGTTTGTTGTTTCCAACCACCTGCTTGCAATGCCTGCGTCACAGAGTAGTTCTTTTTGAAGGCAAGGGACGTAGCTACAACCGTGACATTGAGGGTTCTGGGACTACGTGATGGAGGAGGATGAGGATTCAAAGCAAGATAAATGACCCGGCGAATCCATACATAGATTGTGTTTTTCGTGATCCTCCTCTTGTTTCTGCCCGTGTTGACGAAAAGTGAGGGCACTCTGGGCCGAGCTGCTGCTGTTCCCTTGAGGTAGAGCCTCAAACACCTTACCGGGCATAGTAACAGATGATCTGGGTTGTCGATTACAGAGCAGAGACTTGTTATCCGGAAGGAGTCGAATCTAGGATCCAAAACTCCTGTATTCTGAGTCTTTGCAACATTTCAGGGACGAAGCTGAAGCTTACCTCTCCCCATCCACTTGAATGGGCGACATCATAGGAGCGACCATGAAGTTCACCAACTTGTTTGCCCGAGGCTAAGGTGAAGAGGAACACTGTCTCTCAACTTACGTGGTGATCTGTTGCCTAACGTAATGGTTCATACGATCTGTTGCCTGACGTAATGGTTCGTACGGGGGTCCTTTTAGGTTTCCATGGGGGAGGTCTCACTTGTGACTGAGGACAGGTAAGTTCATAACTTCGTATGAGGAGGGAAAGTTCTAGCGATGAGGAAATGCCCATTCCTTTCAGTTTAAAGGCGAGACTCAAGGCTGAGTGATAGCCTTTAACTGCTGAAACCAAAAGGCGCATTTCCTCCTGCAAATACACGAGGAACTCTGCTATTGCTGGAATAATGGCATTGAGTGGATAGAGATCCCTTCCACGACACCAACCACAGAAGACGTTCCACTTCGCCTGTTAGACTGAAGCTGATGACTTTCGCAGATATCCAGACATCCTTTCTGCAACTTGTTGCGAAAATCCTCTCTGAGTGAGGAGATGCTGGATAGTCTCCAGGCGTGAAGACTTAACAAAGCTACTACCTTGTGGTAGATGTTGGCGTGTGGTTGTCTTAAGTAGACTGCGTCGTGGAGGAAGTTCTCTTGGCAACCTCGCCAGGAGCAGCAGAAGGTCCGGTTACCACTCTGTGTGATGCCATAGCGGAGCTATGAGGGTCATCGATAGATTGACCAATGTTCTGGTCTTGTTGAGTACTCTTCTAATCAGACAGAATGGTGGGAATGCATAAAAGTTGATGCTGTTCCACCTTTGTTGGAATGCTTCTTGACATGCTTGGGGTCTGGGACTGGGGAGCAGTACAACGGGAGCCTGAAGTTCAGGGCCGTTGTGAACAGATGCACAATCGGAGAACCCCACAATGTCAGAACTTTGCTGGCTACTAGATGATCCAAAGACCATTCGGAACCCACTATCTGCGATGCTCTGCTCAGATTGTCGGCGATCACATTCCTCTTTCCGGGAATGAAGCGAGTTGATGGTGAGACCGAGTGGACTTCCGCCCATCTCAATATCTCTACTGCTAGATGGGATAGGGGCTGCAAAAAAAGTACTTCCTGATGTAAGCCACTACCGCACCACCAACGAGTGAACCGCCAGGAACTGGTGGAACTCTTGAGGGGCCTAACATACGGCCTTCATCTCTAGGAGATTTATGTGAAGGTACTTTTTGGACTCTGACCAAAGGCCTGAGGCTGTGTGGTGCAGCACGTGGGACCCCCACCCTTCTTCTGATGTGCCCTAAAACAGCATCAAATCGGGAGGAAGGACAAGAAGATCGGCACCATTCAGCAGATTCTCATCTGCCAGCCATCATCCAAGGTCCGTCCTTTCCTCTGGTCAAGAGGGGATCACAGTGTCTGGGGAATCAAAGGCCTGATTCCAATTGAACTTCAGGCACCACTGGATAGATCAAATCCTGAGGTGGCCGTTGGGAACTTTACGGGCCAAGGATGATAGGTGTTCAAGGAGACATTGCCACTTCTGGGCTGACAGTTCTTCTTGTCTGAGAAAAGGCTTTGCGACCTTCCTCAGCCTCGCTGTCCTGTCGTCTGATGGGAAGGCTTTGTGTAGTTTAGTGTCTAATATCATGCCCTGGTATACGAGTCTTTGGGAAGCAGGGATGACTTCTCGAGGTTTACCATGATCCCCAGATCTTAGCAAAGCCTCAGAAGTTTGTCTCTGTGTTGAAGAAGGGCTGCCACCGAGTCTGCTAGTATCAGCCAGTCGTCCAGATATGAAGGAGACACATGCTGAGCCTGTGTGCCCAGGATGACACTAGGGCAAACAATCTTGTGAAGACCTGAGGTGCTGTGGAAAGGCTGAAGCACAGCACCTTGAATTGGTATATTTTGTCGTCGATGTTAAATCTTAGATACTTCCTTGAAGACAGATGGACTGAGATCTGGAAGTATGCGTCCTTTAAATCTAGTGTACACATGAAGTCTTGTGGGCTTATCGCTAGTCTGACCGTGTCTGACCGTGTCTGCCGTTTCTTTGCTGAACGAAGTCTGTTTGACAAACTTGGTCAGAGCTGAGAGGTCGATGACTGGTCTCCAGCCTCCAGACGCCTTTTTCACAAGCAAGAGTCGACTGAAGAAGCCTAGGGACCCATCGGGGACCTCCTGAAGAATGCCCTTCTCCAACACGGTCTGAGACTTCAGCCAGAAGGGCCTGCCCCTTTGCTGATCCAATCGCAAAGGAGCTCATAAGTACTGGATTCTTGGTCAGTGGAGGGAGAGATGAGATGAATGGGATGCAATACCCTGAACAAATCACAGAGACCGTCCAAGGTTCGGCCCCAATCTGCATCCACCTGGTCCAGCATGTTCGCCTGAAGAGGAAGACTGCGGAGGCGATGAGGTGAAGAGGTGTCTCTTCGCCTAGGGAGCAGAGGCACCCTGAAGGAGGAGGGGAGGACGGACACAGCGAGGTCTTCTGCTGCAAACACGACGAACGACGAATGTAGGATCACCAGCAGGCCTCTGAAGAGGAGTCTCTATGAGTGCTTCTGAGCTGGAAAGGGGACCACTCGCAGGAGAGACGTGACTCGGACTTTGCTCCTCCCCCGAAGGATGTACATAAGGGGAAGGAGCGCAGACAATCGGAGGAGACGGAAGATAATGCAGAAGACGTAACCTCAGGAACAACTGGCGGGGCAGTAGAGGAGTCCTCCGACACCACCAAGTAGACTAAGGACAAGAGGTCAACAACTGACGCTGACACCCGCTAAAAATCTGCACCCCGGGGCAGGAACCACCGCAACGCCTCCTTGGAAGGAGAACCGGGCAAGCCCAACGAAGGCCCCATCTGCAATTAAGGAGAAGCAGATAAGGCCTCACTCGGGGGGAAAAGCCGGGGCCGCCAAGCTAGGGGAGGCAGCACCATCTCTCAGGGACCAAGGTTGACCAGGTGTTAAATGGTCCACGCTACTACTCCTCGGCCCAGAGGGAGCCGTTTGAGTAGGAGCTTTGGAGGAAGAAGCCTTGGGTTTCTTCTGCTTCAAAGCAGCCTTCGAAGAAAAAAAGTCCCCCGCTTAGACTTCTTCCGCGTACGCCCAAACCTTTCCCACTGGAAGGCAGACCACTTCCGGCACTCCCCACACATGTTATCTACATTGCAGCATTGACCTCTGCAGATGGTACAAACGCTATGGGGATCTGTTTCCATAGCGGACATGAACTTGTCGTATGTGCGGCCTCCCGATCTGGCACAGGTGCGCATGTCTGCGGAAGAAACTTAGCATACACACACACACACTGAAAAGAAAAAGCGAAAAAACAGATTAATGGTAAGCCAAAATGGAGAGGAGGAAGAGCAGTAACAATTGTTCTCCATCAGAGCCAAAGGCAAAGTGAAGCTCAGTCACAGGTGTGTGAGTGAGGGGTGTAGCTAGCTATCCCCCCTAGCCCCCACTAACTAGCGGGATGGGTAGTTAACCCTCGCTAAATTCTAATGGCTTGTCCTTTCAGCTTTGCCAAAAGTAATAACCCTATAAATTGTGTTGGTTTGTATTCCAGTTATTGAATACTGTAATTGTATTTTTTCTAACTATACTTTACAAACCTGGAGCTTTTTACTGTGGAGATATATTTCGGTGACAGGTGAAACTAGCCATAAAAATTTATACAAGGTGTAACTACCTTCTACTAGTTAGCGAGGGGGAGTGGGGGGGGGTAGACCAACCACCCTGCTCACACCAGCATTAGTAACTGAACGTCACTTTGAAATTGCGGCAGGACTTCTTGGGGGAAGTCGATAGCAGGACCAGTATTTGTAATAGTTTTGCATAGTTAGGAAAAATACAAATTATTTTCAAATTTGTCATTTATTCCTGCACTGTATACAAACCCTTCTGCTCATTACAGTGGAGACTCATCCCTAGGTGGGTGGAAGTCCAAAAAACCAACTGCTTGGTGATTGACCCAAGGTACTACGGAACCACACAAGCTGTTTAGAGGCACCCAGTCACCTCGCTAACTCTGAGAGTTAACGACCCAGGCAATCTGTGTGAAGGTGTACAAACTAAGAAGTGCGAGTTGATCAGGTAAGCATAAACTTGGAACTACACTCCACACTTAACCAAGACATTGCCCGATTCCACCACACAGGGAGATCAGAGACGTAACAAATACATATGAGGATACTCAAGGGACAATGGTACCCACCTGCAATCAGAAGAGGTCAGCTTACAGTGTTTCTCGGCTGCTGAAATTCTAAGAGAGGGAAGAATGAAGTATGAAGAGGCCAGTCACTCATACATTCATTCTAGGCTTACTACCAGGTAACATCTGCCCTCACCAACTGCTACTTGTCCTACAAGGGAGCTGAAGTGTTTGTGACCACATTTTAGGCAGCCACCACAGGACGGGTTTGTATGGTTAGGGAAAATAGAAATTACTGTATTTCAAAATCTGTCATTTGTTCCGCCACTATATACAAACCCTTTCACTATTTTCAGTGGAGACTCACCATTAGGTGGGTGGAAGTCCCGAGCCAACTGGCTGGTACATGTCCTGGGGAGCAACTCTGTCTTCATACATGTGGCTTAGAAGCACCCCGTCACCTTTCTACCTCACAAATATGTGGAGAGCTTAATGGCCTCAGCAATTTGTGCAAAGGTGTTAGAACTAAGCATTATGACTTGACCAGGTAAGATCAAAACTCCACACTTATCTTGACATTACCCAATCCCGCCTTACAAGAAGATCAGGTATATATCACATAATGTATATCAGGTTACACAAGGGACAATGATACTCACCTGCAGTTAGAGGAAGTTGGCTTACACCGCTCCTTAGATGATGAAGCCCCAAGAGAGGGGAGAATGAAGAATGAATAAGCCAGTCACTTGCACATTCATTCTACTCCTACACCGGGTAACATCTGCCCTGAACCATCTGCTACTTGTCTCACAAGGGAATTGAGGTGTTTGTAACCATGTTTTGTGCTGCCACCACAGGGCCTATTCAAAAAGTATCTAGGTTCCTATGCGTTACGTCTTGCAGTTAGTGGACTGTGAACTTAGTTTGATTTTTCCATAAGACCCTTTGTGACGCCAGTGTCAAAGAGAAGTTCTTTTTAAGTGCCAGGGATGTGCTAACACCCATAATGTCATGGGTTCTAGGTCTACAGTTAGATGGAGTGGGGTCTCATTGAAGAGCCACTCGATGACCTGTCTGATTCAAGAAGAGATCAAGTTCTTGGTCAGTAGACCTGTGGATGAGCCCCAGTGGTTCGTTTGAGATATTTCCTCAGCACCCTCACAAAGCACAGTAACAGGTGATTTGGGTCAGAACGGAGACTCTCAATTGGGAAGGCCACAAATCTAGGATCCGCTACAGCTGGATTTTGAGTCTTAGCTACAAAATCAAGGAGGAAGCCGAGTGTCACTTGCTCCCATCCCCATGAATGGGCCATAGCGTAGGACAGATCATGTAGCTCACCGACTCTCTTCACAGAGGCCAGGGCAAACGAAAACTGTCTTCAAGGTACATGGTCTGATGACCGACTGAGCAGTTCGTAAAACACTCGTTTCATGGCTCGTAGCATACGAACTACGTTCCGAAGAGAAGGTCTGACTTCCGACTGAGGGCATGTGCGCTGGAAACTTTGTAAGAGGAGAGCCAATTATGCTGAGGAAGAAATGTTAACTCCATTAAGCCTAAAGGCAAGGCGCAAGGCTGAGAGGTAGCCTTTCACCACTGAGACTGAGCAGAGTTTTTCCTCCGAGAGGTACAGTATTTTAAAAACTCTGCTATCACTGGGATAGGGGTACTGAGAGGAGCGATACTCCTTTCACGACACCAGCCACAAAATATGGACCACTTCGCCTGGTAGACAGTGGAAGATAACTCCTGAAGGTACCCTGCCATCCTCCTTGCAACTGGTTGTAAAAAGCCTCGTGCTGTGAGGACTAGTTGAATAACCTGCAGGCGTGATTCAGGCATGAAGTCGTAGCAAAGCTACTGCTTTGTGGAATATCTTTACATGTGGTTGCCTAAGGAGATCAAAAAGTGGAGAGACCTCCTTCGGTACTTCTGTGAGCAGATGAAGAAGGTCTGGCAACCATTCTGCACGCTGCTACATCGGAGCTATTAGGGTTATCAAGAGATCTTACGATACACTTGCCTTGTTCAAAAGCCTTCATACTAAGCAGAAGTTGGGGAACATGTAGACGTCCATGTTGTCCCAAAAATGTTGGAAGGCGTCTTACCAGACTGCCTGGGGATCTGGTATTGGGGGGCAGTACTGTACACCGAAAGTTTCCGGTTGAGGGACGTTGCGAAAAGGTCAATCGTTAGTAAACTCCACAAAGTCAAGACTTTGTTGGCTATCTGATGTTTCAAAGACCACTCGGAGCCAACTATCTGATTCTTCCTGCTCAAATTGTCCCCCAGCACATTCCCCTTGCCCCCGGATGAACCGGGCTGGTAGGGCTACCGAGTGCCGAGTTGTAGACTGGACTGTGACAAAGTACTGTACCTCCTTGTTTGCTTATACATGCTACCAAAGTGGCATTATCACTCATCAGCACAACGGTGTGACCTGAAAAAAGCTGATGGAATTGCTTGAGGGCCAAAAAGGCTGCCCTCATTTCCAGGAGGTTTATGTGACAATGTCACTCGGACTCAGACCAGAGCCCGGAGGTTGTGTGGTGAAACAGGTGGGTCCCCGGCATTCTTTTGATCCATCTGAGAAGAGCATCAATTCTGAGGGAGGAGAGAGAAGGTCTACTCCCCCGAGCAGATTAGTGTCCAACACTCATCAACTCAGGTCTCTCTTTTGCTCTGACCCTATTGAAACCAGGATGTTTGGAGGATCTTTGTACTGATATCAAAGGGTCTTCAGCTGTAAATGAGGAGAGCGTGTTCGCAGACGACCATTGGGTAGCAGTCTCTCCAAGGAGGAAAGGTGCCTCAGCAGTCTTAGCCACCGATGTATGAGCAGCATGTCTTGCAGCAGAAACGGACGAGCTGCCTGTTCTATAATTTCTATTCTTTCTTATGATGGAAAGACTTTTCTTAGTTTGATATTGATTTTCATCCCTATATATACCACATCTTGTGAAAGTTGCAGTGAGGACTTCTTGAGATTTACCACATTTCCCAGATCACGGCAAAACTCAAGAAGTTTGTCTTGATAGAAGAGAAGGGTTTCCTTCGTGTCTGCCAGAATAACTCAATTGTCTAGTTAATGAAGCAGACGAATGCCGTTCATGTGCACCCAGGTGGACACTAGGGAGACCACCTGTGTGAAAAACTGAGGTGCTGTGGCCAGGCCAAGGCACAACCCCTTGAATTGGTATATCTTGTCACTTAGGAAGATCTCAGGTACTTCCTTGACGATGGATGAATGGGGATATGGAAGTACTGCTATTTGAGATCCAGCGTAATCATAAAGTCTCTCTGTCTGACTGTTTATGACATCTCCATCTTGAACAGGTTTTCCTGGACAAATGCAGTCAAGGCTGAGAGGTCTATGACTGGTCTCCAAACTTCTCCTCTACAAGAAAGAGTCAACTGTAAAAGCCAGGGGGACTTGTTTTGGACCTCTTGGAGGGCTTCCTTTTCCAATATGGTCTGGACTTCAGTCTTAAGGGCCTGTTCCTTCATGGATCCCCTCGCGTAAGAACTCGACATAGTTGGATGTAAAGTTAGAGAGGGAGAGAGAGAGTGAACAGGACATGGTACCCTGCTCTGAGGATGGAGACCGACCAAGGTTCGGCCCTGTGGGACATCCACCTCTGCCACCTGCTCTATAGGTGTCTCCCCACTGGTGGACTGGTAGGAGGAATACCAATGGAAAGGGTCATATCTTTCTCTCTTCCCTCCTCTGCCCTTGTTGGATCCTCTAGATTGAAATGGCTGCTTGGATCCTTAGCCTTTTGACCCTGCGTGTTTCGAGGGTTGTGGTCCTTTCATATGTCCCTGGCACTCGACCGAGGATGATTACTGCAGCTGCGGTGCCAAGGAACATGGGCCAGATGTCATTGACCGATGGAGAAGGGAGTCTTGACTTGCCTTCCTCCATCTCTCTGCAACCACCTCGATGTCCTCCACACTAAAGAGGGAGGGACCATCCATCAGAGAGTTGCTTCATAGCTTCTCTCCTAGGCACCTGTCTTTGGAAGTTTGACGTTGTCTCAAAACCCAGTTGATCCACTGATTGACGATATTGTGGGTTAAGAATTTGGACATAGCGCCCTAATTCCTCTGATCGCTGCAGGAGTCCTCGTTCTTCAAGAGATACCCCACAGATCCCACCCAGTAATCGAACCATGAAACGGATTGCATTGTGCACTTCACAACCCGTTCCATGTTTACAGCATCCATCGCACAGAAAGCCACCGGCAACAAGGCAAGCATGTCCAGTGTCATATTCTGGGTCAGAGCCAGAATTGCTGGATCTAAAGTAAGTGGAGAAGGATTGTCGTTCACTATGTCGTAACACTTCCTCTGGTGAACATACAGTGGACATGTAAACGCGACGTGTTCACAGACCTGAGGGACTGTGATGCTCTCGCCACTCGAGCGTAAGCCATCTTCATGGCATCATTGACACCCCTAGACCACGGTAAAGCTACCTTAGTCTAGGTGGGTCTAGGAGTGTCATTGAAAAGGTCCTTGCCCTCAGCTGGAACATGGTCTGGCTCCACCATGGAGCTGATCTTCCTAATGCACAAAAGAACTTGCAGGAAAACATGGTTGGGGCCTTTCTGCTCCAACAAGGATATCTTCAGGCTGGCAGTCTCAGGCTGTACACCATGTGAATGTTTTGAGCCATCATCAAACAGAACATTCTTCCTCTCCTGAGCTCACATCCATAGGAGCCTGGGGACGGTCCATGTCATTATCATTTTGCTTAGCAGAGGTGTGAGCCCTCGGAGGAAGGCTGCTATGCTACGGTCTTACGGAGACGGGCCTGGACTCTGGAAGACCTTCCCTTTAAGCTGGATGCTCGGATGTTGAGTGCCAAGTTCGTAGGGATGGTCTTTGTGTTCTTCCTTTCCGGTGGGTTGATGTTAAAGTCCATAAGAAGGGGGGAACTCTCCTTCCTCTCCAATTGCTCCGGAGGGAGCAAGAGAACCTGGAACTTTCGCCCCTGGATCGGCTGGTTCCTGGCAATCCAGATTTACAGTATAGGAAAGAGCTTATAGTTGTCAGTAAAGGAGACCTCCCTGGGAAATCTTGAACCTCTACTAGTCCTGGGGTGCAAAGAATCTCTCGAAGTTGTGGATGCTTGCTGACCTCACTTCCTCTTCTGCGGCTTGATGGAAAAAATGCCCAGTTTTTCCCACTCAGGGTCCTGACTGATGTTCGAGACATTGGTACTCAGGTATTGCTTGTACCTGGAGGACTGTTGAGGGGAAGGAAGGCAAGGTACCGCCTGATGAGGAGCTTGCCTGGTAAAACTGCTACACCTTAGGTCAACGGAAGGACTACTCTTCCCGTAGGAACTCGAAACCTCCAGCGGGATGGAAGAAGTACGGGAGGGGGGTTACAACTAGAGGTTTGTGGGTCAGTCCTGTGACAGCCTGCTGGATTGCTTGCACCAGGTCAGCGAATCACAATGCACACCTCGAGAAGGTGATGGCACTCGAAGATGCAGCCCTGAAGTATTTTCTAGGTTTGGGTGAAGTACCTAGGAAAGGTAGAGAATGGCTGGACGAACCGTTGTGCCCTTTTCTATAATCCGCTTCCCTAGGAAGGCGACTGTGCTCAGCCTGTCTATGTGCGTACGCGTTCTTGCCACCTACTAAAGTAGTGATAAACTGGAATAGTAACTGCTGCCAAAGTAGCATCACCCAAAGAATGTGATCCCTGTCCCCCTTAATGGTGAGGGGGGTGAAGTGAGCCCCTGCAAGGAACACTACAGTGTGCACCCCTGACAGCGCAAGTAGGTAATGTAGCGTCTACTTTTCCATGTCTCGCTATCTGCGCATAGCGAGCTGGGGAGCACGTTACTGAGGTAGCGCTCACCTGTAGAGCTCACAAACATGAAACTTTGTGATATGTAGTGGTTTACAGACTGTGGACAGGTGTAGCACGCGAACTACCTAGTGTCCGAATGCCGACCACACTTCAACATTCACTACACAAAAAGATAAAACGGTGGAATACCCAGAAATCTGGACAAAAGGTAAACAGTCAAGAGAACTGGGCACTGGGCACAACCCCTCGATTTTTTATACTGGGCAAAGGGACACAGCTAGAACCTCAAATCTTCCTATTATCAATACATGGGTTCCCCGTCTACCTTCGCAGAGCTATACACAGAGTCCCAAATGAGAGGAGCAGTATACTCTCTAGGTAAGATATTTTTTAAGCTTAAGTAAACTTTACAAACATTGGGAGAGAAAAATCACATTAAAAGCATATAAAAAAATCCCTAAATTGGTAACTGAGAAGGGGACAGATTACGCAGAGGAAAGAAATGCTTACTGTTTACAAAAATTAAAAAAAGTTTTTATTTTGGCAAAAAGGAATACAATGATTGAGGAACTACAGATTGTCAAAACCCAGATAGACACAAATACCTCCATGCAGAACCTCTTAGGAATCAATCCTCTAAATATTTAATCTACATATATAAGTATAAATAAGGACCAACATTAGTGTTTATATTTGGGCTAAATTCCATTGGAATTTGACAGGTAACTTAGTTACTTAAATTTTTCTTCTGAACATTACAAGTTTATAGATAATTTGTATTTTTCCTAACGATACAAACCTTATCTATTTATTTATGGGTATTTCTCTCTGCGAACCTGAAATGACGAGCCATTAAAATTTAGCAAGGGTTAACTACCCGTACCGCTAGTTAGAGGGGGGGGGGGGTGTTAGCTTGCTACCGCTTCCACTCACACATCTGTGATTTAGCTCACTTTGCTTGAAGGTAGGACTTCAAGGGGCATAGGGCTGGCAGGCAAGTTTGTATAAATAGCTAAAATTTGTATCAATAGGAAAAATGCAAATTAGCTACGAATTTGTCATTTGTTCCGTAACTGGAATACAAACCTACGCTATTTATTTAGGGGTGATCCACCCATTAGGAAGGGTGGACGTCCCTGCCAATCTGGCTTTTGGCTTTACCCGGGGGCTCCTTATCTGAGTATGTTAGTACTCAAAATAAAGAGCCTTGCTTGCCAAAACCTTGCTACGCAAGTCCGCGGACTACGCAAGCTGTGTGTTGAGATATTTAGAAATGTGACTATCTAGGTAAAGTTATTCAGAATTTTTGTAGGAAAAACTGTTTCAACCAAGACTTTCTCAATACCACCTCGCCAGGGTATGGGGACGCAACAGTATTAGCTTAATACTAGGTACACAAGGGAGCATGGTTTACCTGCAGTGGTTTGAGTTGAGGTCAGCTTATGCAGAGAACCCAGGATGCTGCTTTTCCCAAGAGAGGGGAGGATGAAGAAAAGAATAAGAGCCAGTCAAATCTTATCATTCACGCAGACTAAAACCGGGTAACAGTGCCCTCAACCTTCTGCTACTTGTCTAATAAGGAGCTTGAGGCATATAACCAGCTGTTGTGCAGCCACCACAGGACCGATAGAGATTGTATCGAGTTTTTATGGGTCACGTCTTTCAGCAGAAAGGTTGTTAAAGTCACCTGGAGCATTCACACCCTTGCTTGTAAAACCTACGTCACAGAGTAATCTGCTTAGAAGGGCCAGGGGCATAGCTAGCCCCTGACATCGTGAGTCAACATGGTGGATGAGGATCTAGATTTAGAGTGTAATTGATGACACTGTGAATCCAGCAGAGATGATGTTTTGGTGATGACAAGAGAAGGGACCCGGGTGGGCTGTTGCCACTCTCTTGAGGTAAAGCCTCATACCTTATCCCGGGTACAGTAACAGATGATCAGGATCGTCAGTTACCAAGTGGAGACTTGTCTAGGATCCGTCACCTCTGAAGACTGTCTGGCAACATACTCTGAGACAAAACTGAACGTTGCCTTTCACCCTTCTCATTAATGGGCGATGTCGAAAGAGAGACCATGAAGTTTCTTGACTAGTTTAGCCGCTGTCAAAGTGTGTAGGAACACTGTCTTCTAAACTAGGTAAAAATTTGTTGCCTGGTGAAGTGGAACCTAAGGAGGTCTCCTTAGAGACCGGAGGACTTGAACCATGTTCTGAGAGGGAGGTCTTAATTCCGACCGGGGAAAAGGCAAGTTGTAAGTCCGCATGAGTTAGGAAAGCTGTAGCGATGAGGGGATGTCCCTTCCTTTCAGTTTGAAGGCAAGGCTCATGGTTGAGTGATCGTCTTTACCTGCTGAAACTGAAAAGGGGGGTCTTTTCCTCTTCCATATACTCGAGGATTCCGCTATTGCTGGAATAGAGGAATCGAGAGGAGATACGATTTCCCATGAAACCAACCACAGAAGATGTTATACTTTGCCTGGTAGACTGATGCTGAGGAATTCCTCAGATATCTGGACAACCTTCGCAATTTATTGCGAAAAGCCTCTGTGAGAGAGGAGGTACTGGGTAGTCTCCAGGCGTACAATCATAGCAAAGCTATAGCTTATGGTAGATGTTTAAGTGTGGTTGTCTGTGACGTGGAGAGGGTTCTCTTAGAGGCTCTATCAGGAGCTGCAGAAGCTTTGGAAACCATTCTGCATACTGCTATCATAGCAGAGCTATGAGAGCCCTTGAGGGGCTGACGGATGTTCTAGTCTTCTTGAGTACCCTTCTCCAGAAAAAACAGGGACGAGACCTAAACGTCGTTGTTGCACCCACCGTTGTTGGCATGCTTCTTACCAGAGAGCCTTGAGGTTTAGGACTGGGGAGCAGCGGAAGCCTGAGGTTCAGGGGCGTTGCAAACAGATCCATAGTTGGAGAGCTCCGTAAAGCTGGGACTTCGTTGGCTACAAGGTGATCCAAAGACCATTCGGTACACCTTATCTGAGATGCTGTGCACAGATTGTGGGCGAGCACATTCCTCTAGTCTGGAATGAAGCGGGCTGACAGTGGTACCGAACGAACTTTGGCCCATCTTATTATTCATACTGTTAGATGGGAAGAGGCTGCGAGCAAGTTGTTCCTTCTTGCTTGTTGATGTGAGCCCATTATGTGGTCTTGTTGCTCATCACACAACTGAGTGGCCCGTTAGGAACTGATGAGGCTGTTGAAGGACCGGAAAGTTGGCCTTTATCTCTTTAAGAGATTTTAAGTGAAGGTGCTTTCGTACTCTGTCCAAAGGCCTGAAGTCGTGTGGTGCAGCACTATGGTCCTTCCTCCCTTCCTTTGATGTGTCTAAGCACAGAATCAAGTCTGAAGGGTGGGGTAGGATGAGAAGGTTATACCACTCCCTTGAGGTTCGTCCAAACTTCTGGTCCCATGCGGGTCAGAATATCTGGGGAATCGAAGGCCAGATTCCAATCGGACTCAAGCTGCCCCTGGAGAGAACAAATATTGAGGCAGCAGTTGGAGGCTAGACAGGCCAGAGATAATAGATGTCAGAGGAAAAAAAATAGTCACTCTGGGCTAGGAGTTCTTCTCGTTTTGAGAAAGGGTCTTGTGACTTTTCTACGCCTGTCTTTGATGAGAAGGTTTTGTGGAAATTGGTGTCTAGAATATTTCCCAGATACACCAGTCTTCTTAGAGGGAAGTAGGGAAGACTTCCAAAGGTTTACCATGATCACCGGATCTTGGTAAAAAGACTTCAGAAGTTCCAGTGCTAATGCAAAGTTGCCACCAAGTCTGCTAAGGTTAGTCAGTTGTCCAGAAACGGAGGAGACAGAAGCCGATCCTGTGATTCAAGGATGTGTGCTGTGGAAAGACCAAAGCACAGTGCCCTGAACTGGTGTTTCTTGTTTGTCTACACTGAATCTTCAATCCTTCCTAGAAGATGGATGGTTTGGGCCTGGAAGTATGTGTCCTTCAGGTCCAGCATGCAAATGAAGATCTGCGTTCTTAGCCCTTGTCTGAACTCCAACATGGTGTGGACATCAACCCAAAGGGAAAGCTCCTTGCGGATCCTTTCGCATGGGAGATTGTTGATGCTGGGTTCTTGACTCGTGGCGTAAAGGATGGGATGCAATACCCTGTGTAAGGATTTTTCCCTGGGAGAGAACTCCTATAACTGATACAAGCAAGGCCACACTTAACCCTACCATGCGCCCTGATGGGATTGATGATATTCCTTAGACCAGCATCAGTCTGGCAAATGTTAATCAATGGTTAACGGCTGGGTATTGTGGTTACTGTGCAGTTGGAGAGTGCTCGCGAGTAGTCACCTGTCGACAAGCTGCTGATGGGGGTTGTCGATCGTTTGCCAATCGCTTTAGTGGATTGGTGTGATGGCGAACGGCGAGTATTGAGAAGTGTGTTGTATGCCTTCCGATCTAGGGAACCACGGGCAGAAGTTGACAAGTAAGTCCGAGTCACGAACTACTGGTGAACAGCGAATTACCGATGATCAGTGAATCGGTGATCTGTGAGCCGAAGATGGTAACTGACAGGTAGATGAAGTCTGTCTGGTCAGTCAGCTAAGGAAGGTTGGCGATTAATGAGTTGGTGATCGGCTTGGAGAGCCCTGAGAGACAGCAGAATAGTTTAATGATCGTCAGTTGGTGATCGGTGAGCCATTGATGATCAGCAATCGATCGCGGACCGGTGATTGGTGAGCTAATGTAGAAAAATATGCATTATCACTACGGCATCAGTATTAAAGTACTTTACCTATGTAATTACTTAATTAGTCAATTCTAAAATTAACGTAATTTTTATAAATAGCTTTTCTCGTCTAATCCTTCTAAATGGTTATTGCCGTAAACAAACCACCAATTTTAATGCGGAAAATGTTTTCTTGGTTTACTGAGTGACGGAGAACCAGCAGTACCTGTCAAAACTTAACAACAGCAGTCTTCAGTAAAAGTTCCAGTCATACTTTCCGTGGATTAAACTTTGAAGTGATTTAGGGACCTATGGATCTTATCATTTCTATCACGGTCATGTGTTACCCAAATATGGAATAATTCTATCAAATTACCATTAAACCCGGACCTGCCAAAGGGGAACCCACTTACCTATCTCCTAAATCACACTATAAACAAGTAAAATGTAAAGTATATTTCTATCCCAGTAAAAAAACGTCAAAACAATAATAAAAACAAACAGAATTCAATACAATGAAATAGTAAATTGACTAATGAAATACAAACAACAAATAAAGTAACTAGAAGTATGAATAAGTATGTAAGGTAAGTATAGGTAAGGTACGTATAATTTGGGTAAGTATAGGTAATGACACACTTATCACATAAGCATCGATTAAAGCTGCAGGAATAAAAGTCAAGATCTGGACAGTTTAAAAAACAAATAAAAAATAGCTTTTCTCTTACCTTGCGTCCAATTCTGTTCATACATGAAATCTTAAGATTTCCTCTTGTTCACTATTTCAGATGTGTTTGTATACTTTTGGATTAATTTTATTGACCTTCGGATGATGCAGCCCAAGTACTCACTTTCTATCCATGGTTCAGTTCAAGTGTTTGTTTGTCATTTAGAAGTTTATTTTTGAGATTCGATTAAATACATTGCAATTAAATTCATTGTAACTAATACTTTATCATCTAATATATCCCATAAATTTAATGAGTTACCTTATCATTAAAATCTGTAAAACCCTCGTTTTTATACATAGCGACCGTGACAGGATCTGGAAGTTGAGTGGGTGGCTGTGTTTCCCGGAGGTAGGTTTAGGGTCCATGGTAATAATTTGCATAAAATTTACTTTAAGTTACTTTTTGTGAGTACTGTTTATACACTTCTGCTTATATTAATACTGCATTTTATTGTTTTACTGTGGTCTATTGTTACTTATATATTAGTCAAGATGACTGAACTGAAGAGATTAATAACTTTTCGGAAGTTTTTAAGAAAGTTTGTTACGGAGTCGTTTGATGGACGTGATCAGTTCATCTTACTTGAAGCTTCAAATAAGCTAGCACTTGAGTCTAAGTTGACTGACAACATGGCACGTTTGAAGGAATTGGATCTTCAAATACAGGGTATAAAATGGAGTTCTGAAGAAAACGAAAGTGAACTGATGGAGGAATTGGAGGCCTGTGAAAATTATCAAGACAAACTAAATTCGTCTTTATTTAAGCTCCAATCGCCTGTACCAACTACACCATCACCCCCAACCCCAGCTCTTCCCCTTTTGAAGAGACCAACGGCTCCTTTACCTCGATACTCTGGTCAAGAGAACGAAGATCTAACTAAATTTCTATCTCAGTTTGAGGCAGTTATCAACAGGTATGAATACTCTGACTACGAAAAGCTTTTACTCCTAAAGCAGCAGATAACTGGAAAAGCCTTGGTTTTGATAGATTCCTTGGAGTCTCATAACCAAGGATATAGTGAAGCAAAGGAGCTCTTAGAAAAGGCTCTTGCTTCTCCAGACGTTCAGAAATTCAGCACCATCAAGCAGCTATCTGAGCTAAACTTGGAAAAATGTGATGACCCATTTGAATATGTATCCAAAGTTAAAGGTATAATAGAGAATGTCCGTAGTTAAAGGTATAATAGAGAATGTCCGTAGTTGAATGTTACTATTGATTATATTTTGCAATACTTTGTGTACAGGTCAGAATAAGAAGTTCAGGGATTTACTGATAAATATTACTAACCATACATGGCCTTCAATTGAAGAGATTGGTGATAACTTCTTCACTGCCTGCACAAGATACAATCACCATAAGAAAAAAGGGAAAGTAACAGATCATTCTGTGGATATGGCAATAAATGTGAACTTCACACCAGAGGGAACTAATGGAGTTACTGCAAAATGTTATCCATGCTCCTTGTGTATCACAGTCCAAGAAAAGGCTAGCCATAACATCAGATATTGTACAAACTTTATTTCGCCTGTTTCCAAAGTTAAAAAATTGAAGAGTATCGATGGATGGACTAGATGTGGCCTGGTATCACATTCTACTGAAAAGTGCAGATACAAATCTAGAGATCGGTGAGTAAATTGCAAAGGTTTTTATTGGAATTACTTGTGCACTCGCCCAGGGGAAAATCAATCCAATGATATTGGTCAAAAGAATCTGGACCTTAATAAGAAAAGGTTCCATGAAAAAAACAAGGGGAAGAAAGACACAAAGGCTAAAACTCCAGCGGAAACATCCTAGAATAACATTACTACTATTACAGAGGCTTTGAATAACTCAAGTGAGGGAGATACAATTGTTCCAACCTTCACGTGTAACATAAGTGGATTCAGTGTGCGTTGTATGAAAGACAGTGGATGTCAATCCAATTTTATATCTGAAGAGTTGGCAAGCAGATTGAATATACCAGTCATACGAGAGTGTGTTAAACTTACTGTGAATGGTATCAATGTCCCTAAAGTTATGACACCAAAATTGTAGAGGTGGAAATGAAATTTGACAGGGATTCAAGATTCATTTATGCATTGTACCTTCCAAGTATAAATATTACTTTGAATCTTCCCAAGTTGAACAGAGTTATGAATAGATTTCTGTCAAAAGGATATAAATTGGCAGATACAAGACTTTTGGATGGTTCAGAAGATATTTCTGATATACAGCTTATTTTAGGATCAAAATCCAGCTATTGGATACCTGTGACTGAAATTGTTTTCGGAGAGAAATCTATATATTCAAGAACTCCTCATGGTGTAGTGTTGAAGGGAGCAACTGAGACTATTTTACATGATTGATTGATTGATTTAAAGTTTTCAGGCATCCTGACATCTGAGGTCATTGACGCCGGTAACATTTAATTTATGTATACAAAAATAAAAAATAAAATAAAATAAAAAATTAAAGAGTATTCAATTAAAATCATAAAAGTTGAATGTCATAAAAGTTAAATATTTTTCAGAAGACCTGCTTCTGAAATAAATCTAAAAATGCCCCTTGCATGGTAGGACACATCATTTCCAAGAATCTTGGCAAGGATGAACCTGCCACCCTCACCTCGAGCCTCAAACAAATATCTATTCCTTAAGTTGTTATAATTGGGGCATTCGGTCAACAAATGCCTTACTGTTAGAGGTACTAAACAGTCGTCACAATACGGCTGGTGTTGGCCCTTCAGCAGAAACTCGTGTGTCAACCGAGTGTGACCAATACGGAGACGACAAAGAGACGTCTCCCATTTTCGGGGCATCATATTATACCTCCAAGGAGATATGTCATTTGTTATCTCTCGCATTTTATTGCCATCTTGACTATCCCATTGCTGTTGCCATTTATTGCAAACCAATTTCTTGATGTCAGGTAAGAAATCATCACAGGGAATGGGATACCTTCTTGGCAGCAACTCGGATGCAGCCTCCTTAGCCAGTGAATCTGCCTTCTCATTCCCGGACACACCTACATGTGCTGGAACCCAACAAAATTGAACTGTTATACCTCTCCGTCCAATAAGGAAAAGCCATTCTAAAATCTTTAAAACTAGAGGGTTATTAGAATTAAAAACTTCCATAGCTTGAAGGACACTCCTTGCATCACTAAAAATTGTAAAATTACCCTCCTCCTCCAACGCTATTTTCTCAATAGCGGTTAATATGCCATACAGTTCGGCAGTAAATATGGAAGCGGTCAGAGGAAGTGCACCTCTACAATTAAAACCATTACTATGTACTCCAAATCCAACGCCAGCATCAGATTTGGAGCCATCAGTATAGATAAAAGTTGATCCTCTATGTTCTTTAACATGTTCATTAAAAAGAGACCTGGCTTCTAGGTCTGACATATTCTTCTTATCTCCAATAAAATATTTACAAAAAGATATCTCCGGTAACTTCCATGGAGGCGTTGATGATACCTTGAATGGAAGTACCTTATTTCTAATTATATCCAGACTATTTAATAATCGTTTCACCCGAAAGCCATAAGGTTGAGGAGATTTTGGGTGCAACTCAAAGTATGATGCGTGTCTTACAAGGCTTGCAGTCTGAAAAGCTAGAGAGTTAGGGAGTCTTTGCAATCTAAACCAATACCGAAGAATGGAAGACATTCAGTAAAGGTCTAGAGGTAACTCTCCAGCATCAACAAGGAGACTTGGGATAGGCGAGGTTTTAAAAGCTCCAGTAGACAATCTAATACCTGCATGATGTATCGAATCTAATATTTTTAACCGGCTTGGGGTGGCTGAAGAATATACCTCACAACCATAACTAATTTTGGAAAAAATCAAGGCCTTGTATAATTTTAAAATAGTATTGCGGTCTGCCCCCCACGATGTATGGGACAATACTTTCAAGATATTCAGAGCTTCAACACATTTAGCTTTTAATGCTTTTAAGTGAGAAACCCATGTCAGCCTACAATCAAATATCAAACCTAAAAATTTAGCTTCTCTTGCACATGGTATCTGTTGACCTTTAATGTATATATCCGGGTCTGGATGTACTCCCCGGATACGACAAAAATGGACAACGGTAGTTTTACTTGTCGAGAACTTAAATCCATTCATGTCAGCCCACTGGATAATTTTATCAATAGAGAGTTGGATTTTTCTCTCAACCATTGCCATTCTGGTGCCAGCAAATGATATTGAGAGATCATCCACAAATAATTTTGAGAGAACATCCTGGGGAATGGCTGAGGATATCCCATTAATTGCTACTATTTTACATGATCTGCCTTATTTACCATATGCCCCTGAAGTCTCGTTGTCTTCCTACATTTCGATAACTAATAGAACCCCAGACTATCTGCCTTCAGAAGAAGCTAAGTTTTATCAAACCTCTAATATAGATTTTTGTCAAATCAAAAATAAAAATGAATCATTTGTTTTGGAAGGAGAGGATGATGAAGTCGGTGGGTTAGTTTATATTGACAAGGATGTACTTGATTCTGTTTGTGACCAAGCATTACATAGAGAGACTTCACTGTACTCTGAAACTGTTGAAATCCATACTCAGTTGGTCAATTACGTTATAGAGAAAACTACAAGGAATAGTGAAGGGAGGTGGTGATGCCATTACTCTGGAACCCTAGAATTTCTCACCGTTTGGGACATAACTTCAATATATCAGAGAAAATACTGTCAAGCTTGCAAAGAGAATTGCAAGGAAATTTAGACGATAAACTGAAGCAGATAAATATGATATATAAAGAGCAAACAGATGCTGGTATAATTGAGAAAATTGAAAATTTTGATCAATTCAAGAAGGAGCATCCAGAGTCCAGTTTCATGCCTTTAATGGGCATTTTTAAGCCTGATCGTGAGACCACAAAATGTAGAGTTGTGTTCCTATCCAATTTGAGTGGCAAAGGAAGTATGAATCACAATCAAACTATGCATGCAGGTCCAACATTAAATCAGAAACTCTCCACTTCCATTATCAATTTGAGGTTCAGGAGTAAACTATGTTGCTTTGGTATAAAGAAGGCATTCAACAATATAGGTCTTGAGGAAGTCGACCAAAATCGCCTTTGTTTTTTGTGGTTTAGAAATCTTGAAGAGAGAGATTTTTCAATTATTGGCTATAAGAATAGTAGACTTCCTTTTGGACTTATATGTTCACCTACATTATTAATCCTTGGATTATACAAGATATTGATACTGGATTCTACGAATGATTCTTTTCCATTGATGAAACTCAAGAGAACCATTTATCAGTTGTCTTATATGGACAACTGTGCATTTACGGAAGAAACGTTGGAGTGTTTGTTGTGGATGTATACAATGTTGGAGGATATTTTCAGTCCATATAAGTTTTCAATTCAGCAGTTTTTGTCAAATGACATGTCATTACAGAAAGACATTGACAAAATTCAGGAAACAGAGACTCTGACAAAAAGTAAACTACTGGGACTTGAGTGGGATCGAATGAGTGATACATTGTCTACAAAACCCATACAACGGGATATAAATTCATCAACAAAAAGACAAGTTTTATCTACTATAGCTTCACAGTTCAATCTTCTTAATTTCAATGGACCTATACTGAATTGAGCCAGATTGTTTCTACACAGATTGCAGTGTAAACCAGAACTAGATTGGGATGAAAAGCTTACTGCTCCTTTGATCAATGAATGGAAGAATATCTGCAAGCAGGCTAATTCTGCACCCTCTGTAGAGTTCCCACGGAATTTTGGTGCTCGTACTGACAAATATAAATTGGTTGGGTTTGCTCATAGTAATAAGGTTCTGTTTGGCACTGCAGTGTATCTGTATAACATAAATACAAATAAGATCTACTTTATTTTAGCAAGAAATAAACTGGTGAGTAAACAACTGGAGTCAAAATCCATACCAAGCTTGGAGTTACAAGCTCTTGCATTAACCGTTGAAACTGTAAAGGATTTGAAGAATGAACTTTCAGGATTTGGTTGCATTGATCCTAATGAGATAGTTGGATGCGAAGTCTACTCTGACAGTTTGGTGGTACTGACCTGGCTGCAGTCTTACGCCTTGAAACTTGACAAACTAAAAAAAAAAGTAACCCTTTATACTCAATAGGTTAGAGTATATCAATAAGCTGTGTGAGGATTCTTGTATGAAATTTTCTTTTGTGTCTGGAGAAGGTAATCCAGCAGACTGCATCACCAGACCTTTATCCTTTAGGCAGCTGATGAAAACAAACTATATAACTGGTCCTAAGTTCATTACAGAGAGCGAAAGCAATGTGATCTGTAGTGACAGCATATTGTCTTTCATTATACCTGGATTATTTGAACCAAAACGAGTGCATAAAGTGGAGACAAATTGTGGTAGTGCTTGTTCACCTCCGCATGTGGGCTCGGAACATCTTTCCTCTTTTAATAGGGTTTCTAGTTTTGAGAAGGCTGTGAGAGTGCATGCAGTGGTGCTCAGGTTCTGCAGCATTTTGAAATCTAAGTTTAAAAGTAAACATCCAGCTCTAGATCATTTTGAAGTTGAAGATGAAGGCTTTAATTTTTATGATGAAGCTTGTAGGCAGATTATAATCAGGGATCAACATATTCACTTCCCAGATGTCTTTGATTATTTTCACTAAAAACAGATGCAGTTGAAGAATCTGCCTAACATTGTTGCACAGTTAAACTTGTTTCTTGATTCGGATGGCATGGTGAGGGTAAAGAGTAAATGCCGAAGATTGAAAGAAGTCCAACATCTTAACAAATTCAACTATCCTTTACTAATATCGAAGGACAGTATGTTGGTTCTTCTGATTATAAGGGAATTGCACGTGAAGCTCTCACATGCTGGTTGTTATCCTTTGTTGGCGGAACTTAGAAGAAACTTTTGGATTATATATACTGTACTTGGCTGTGAAGAAAGTTCTGTCAAACTGCATTACTTGTAAGAGAGTAAATGAGAGGGTGATTAAACTAAATCGAAGTCATTACCCAGAGTTCAGGATTAATCCTGAAAACATAAGGTACAGGCAGATTTTCATTGATCATATGGGTCCATTTAAAATAAAGAATGATCAACGAAATACTGTCAAGGTATGGTTGTTATGTATTACGTGTCTGGGGAACCGGGCTATTAACTTGAAAATTTGTATGGATTTAACTTGAGGAATTTATTAGAGCATTACAACTTCATACATATGAATTTGGCATTCCCTCCTCATGTCAGTCTAATTTGGGATCGTAATTCATTGCTGGTGCAAATCAGATCTCTAGTTTCTTGAGCGATTACGAGACAAATGCATATTTACAGGAACATGGAATTAGATCCTTTAAATTTGAGCAATATTACAAAGGATGTGATCAAATCGACTTGTTAGGAGAGTCTTGTGTGAAACTAACAAAGCACTTATTATTTGAAGCAATACGCAATAATGTTCTTCCCCTTCGGGGTTTTGATTTTATTGCTCACAAAACTATACACTTGGTGAACAGAAGGCCAATTTCATTTAAAGAGTCTCTTAGGGACTCTTCAGGAGAGAACATTCCAGAAATCATTACCCCGGAGATGTTGATTCATGGCAGAGAATTGGTTTCCATCAATATAATCCGTCAACTACAAGGCCCAACAGATGCCGATCCAGAATTCAATGCAGATCAGATTCTTCATCATTACTGAAACTACAAAATGTACGACATAATCTCATTAAAATATGCAATGAAGAATTTGTTGGGAATCTGATATATCAAGCTGTGAATAAAAAAGACCGATACAAGTCCGTTTAACATAAAGAACTTAAAGTTGGAGATATAGCACTTTTGAAGGAACCCTTAGCTAAACCATGTAATTATCCAATGGGACGCATTAAGGAAATTATAACAAATATAAACAATGAAGTTATGGCTGTGAAAGTCTTTAAAGGGAAAACTGGAAAATATTAAAATGGCACTCTAGTTCTATAATTCCTCTTGTCAGTTCCAGGCGATGATGAGAAGCAAGGTGTACCAGACACTAAGAATGTTCATATTGTATCATCACGTCCTATAAGAAAAGCAGCTATACAGGGTGCTGCCAAAATTCACCAAATTTTGGCTGAATCTGATTAGGGTTTTTTCATTACTGTTAATATTGTTTAAAGTGATGCCTCAGCATACGAAAGTAATCCGTTCGGGATACGGTTTTGTATGCTAATTTATTCGTATACTGAGTAGCGTTTTACATGTAAATAGCCTAATCCGTTCCAAGCCTTACGAAAAGACACCTTTTCTTTCATAAACACGCTAAACTGTAGTAATAAACATGCAATGCAGCCATTTCTATCATTCAATAATTAACCCAACCGTTAAAAACAGCCTAATCCATTCCAGAAACCACCATGAGATTATTCAATAATGTAGTTATAGCCTAGTTATCCCCTCCAAGCCCTAAGAAAACGATCCTTTTTCTTTACTACTGTATAAAAGTTACGGTACTGTATGTAAAGCATTTGGATCAGTGAAGGTGTATTGTTACCTGAACACCTAAATTAAGGGTTGATACCCTGAAAAAAAAGATACAGTTAATTAACAAAAAAGTTGAAACTTACCTTTTGATTGAGACGATGTCCGATAGCGAAGTCGCGGCAGAGGAGGCTGGCATAAGGCAGAAAACGTAACAAGTGACAGACTACGTACAATAATTTACACACTTAACACATTAACACTTAAACTTTACGAAATAAAAAAAATGGCAGAAATAATTAACACTTAACATTACGTATGGAAAAATGACAAATTCGTAGATAATTTGTATTTTTCCTAACCAAACAAACCTTAGCTATCTAAATAGGGTATTACTTTCGGCGTAGCTGAAATAGCGAGCCATTAGAATTTTAACGAGGGTTTACTACCCCCTCGCTAATTAGTGAGGGGGTAGGGGAGGGGTAGCTAGCTACCCCTCCTCCCTCACACACCGGTGAACTAGTTCACTTTTGCTTAGAGGTAGGACTTCCCGGGGGACAGGGCTGGCGGGCAAGTTTGATTAAATAGCTAAGGTTTGTATGGTTAGGAAAAATACAAATTATCTACGAATGTCATTTGTTCCATAACCGAAATACAAACCACGCTATTTAAATAGGGTGACAACCGTTAGGAAGGGTGGTAAGTCCCAGCCATTACTGGCTTTTTGGTTTTTGCCCGGGGACTTAGTATCTGAGTGTGTAGAACTCGAGATAAGGAGTCCCTGCACCTCGCAAGTACCTTGCTCTGCAAGGACCACGGCCTACGTAAGCATGTGTGTGAAGGAATGAAGTGTGACTCGTCCTAGGAAGTTGACCTGGAGTCCATTAGATGGAATTCTAGGTTAGGACGTTCCCAATACCACCTCGTAAGGGTATGGGGGACGCGACAGTATTATCTTAATTATAGGAACACAAGGAAGCATGGTTTACCTGCAGTGGTTTGAAGTCAGCTGTGCAGAGAACCCAGGATGCTGCTTTCCCCGAGAGAGGGGAGGATGAAGAAAAGAATAAGGGCCAGGCATATCTTTTCATTCATGCAGACTAAAACTGGGTAACAATGCCCTCAACCTTCTGCTGCTTGTCCATTAAGGAGCCTGAGGTTTAAACCAGCTGTTGTGCAGCCACCACAGGGCTGATAGAGAACGTATCGAGCCTCCTGTGGGTCACGTCCTGCAGGTAGTAGGCTGTGAAGGTCGTTTGACGCTTCCAAACCCCTGCTTGTAGAACCTGCGTCACTGAGTAGTTTCTCTTGAATGCCAGGGACGTAGCGATGCCTCTGACATCATGTGCTCTAGGGCGACGTGACGGAGGAGGGTCTGGATTCAGGGAATGGTGGATGACCCTGCGAATCCATGCTGAGATAGTGTTCTTAGTGACCCTCCTCTTCGTCCTTCCTGTGCTCACAAACAATGCTTGCACTCGAGGACGAATTGCAGCTGTTCTCTTAAGATAGAGCCTCAGACTCCTTACTGGGCACAGTAGGAGATGGTCTGGGTCATCTGTTACAGGACGGAGATTCGAAATCCGGAAAGAGTCGAACCGGGGGTCCGGCACTCCTGGATTTCGAGTCTTAGCCACAAACTCAGGGACGAACCTGAACGTTACCTTTACACATCCCCTTGAATGGGCGATGTCATACAAGAGACCATGATGTTCGCTGACTCGCTTGGCCGAGGCCAAAGCAAGTAGGAACACCGTCTTCCAAGTCAGGTGGCGATCAGAAGCCTGGCGTAATGGTTCGAACGGAGGTCTCTTAAGAGACCTGAGGACTCGAACCACGCTTCCTGGAGGAGGTCTCACTTCCGACTGAGGGCAGGTAAGTTCATAACTTCGTATGAGTGGTTCCAGCGAGGGGGAAATGTCCATTCCTTTTAGCCTGAAGGCAAGACTTAAGGCCGAGTGATAGCCTTTCACTGCCGAGACTGAAAGGCGCATCTCTTCCCGCAAATACACGAGAAACTCCGCTATTGCTGGAATAGTGGCATCGAGTGGAGAGATACCCCTTTCACGACACCAACCACAGAAGACTCTCCACTTCGCCTGGTAGACCCATGCGGATGACTTTCGCAGGTGCCGAGACATCCTTTCCGCAACTTGTTATGAAAAGCCTCTCTCTGTGAGGAGATGCTGGATAGTCTCCAGGCGTGAAGCCGAAGCGGTGCTACAGCTCTGTGGAAGATGTTGCAGTGTGGTTGCATGACTAGCTCATGTCGCGGAGGAAGTTCTCTCGGGAGTTCCGTCAGAGGCTGCAGAAGGCCCGGGAACCACTCTGCATGATGCCATAGTGGAGCTATTAAGGTCATTGACAGGTTGACCGATATTCTGGTCTTGTTGAGCACCCTTCTCATCAGACAGAACGGTGGGAAGGCGTAAACGTCGTTGTTGTCCCACCATTGTTGGAAGGCATCTTGCCACAGTGCCTTGGGGTCCGGGACTGGGGAACAGTACAGCGGAAGCTTGAAGTTCAAGGCTGTCGCGAACATGTCCACCGTCGGGGAACCCCACAAAGTCAGGACTTTGTTGGCTACTAGAGGATCCAAAGACCACTCAGTACTCACTATCTGCGATGCTCTGCACAGACTGTCGGCGAGCACATTCCTTTTGCCCGGAATGAAGCGAGCCAATAGTGGAATCGAGTGGACTTCGGTCCAACTCAGTATCTCTACTGCAAGATGGGAGAGTTGTGAAAAGGTACCTTCCTGCTTGTTGATATAAGCCAATACCGTAGTGTTGTCGCTCATCACCACCACGGAGTGACCCGCCAGGGTCTGTTGGAACTGTCGAAGTGCCCGATATATGGCCATCATCTCTAGCAGATTTATGTGGAGTCACTTTTCTGATTCTGACCATAGGCCTGAGATCCTGTGGTTCAGAACGTGGGGCCCCCACCCTTCTTTTGAGGCGTCCGAGAACAGCATCAAATCCGGGGGGAGGACGAGAAGATCCACTCCCTTTCGGAGGTTTTCGTCCGTCACCCACCACTGAAGGTCCGTCCGTTCCGCAGGAACCATAGGGACCAGAATATCCGGGGAATCGTGGCCTTGATTCCACTGGGACTTGAGCCGCCATTGCAGGGATCTCATCCTGAGGCGGCCGTTTGGAACTAGACGGGCCAAGGAGGTAAGGTGACCTAGGAGACGTAACCACGATTGGGCTGGAAGCTTTTCTCGTCTGAGGAAAGGATCTGCGACCCTCCTCAGCCTTGCTATCCTGTCGTCTGATGGAAAAGCTTTGTGGAGATTGGTGTCCAATATCATGCCTATTTATACCAGTCGTTGAGATGGAAGCAGAAAAGACTTCTCGAGATTTACCATGATCCCTAGATCTTGGCAAAGTCCCAGAAGCTTGTCTCGGTGTCGAAGAAGGGTCGATTCCGAGTCTGCCAGGATCAGCCAGTCGTCCAGATAACGGAGGAGACGGATGCCAATCCTGTGTGCCCACGAAGACATCAGGGTGAACACTCTGGTGAATACCAGGGGTGCTGTGGAGAGACCGAAACACAGCACCTGGAACTGGTAGATCTTGTTGTCTAGGCTGAATCTGAAGTACTTCCTGGAAGACGGATGGATTGGGATCTGGAAATACGTGTCCTTCAGATCCAGTGTACACATGAAGTCTTGCGGTCTCACTGCAAGTCTGACCGTGTCTGCTGTCTCCATGCTGAACGGAGTTTGTTTGACAAACTTGTTCAGAGCTGAGAGGTCGATGACTGGGGTCCAGCTTCCAGACGCCTTCTTTACAAGAAAGAGTCGACTGAAGAAGCCTGGGGAGCCGTCGATGACCTCCTGGAGAGCATCCTTCTTCAGCATGGTCTCGACTTCTGCCCGTAGGGCTAGCCCCTTTGCCGATCCCATGGCATAGGAGCTCAACGACACTGGATTCGCTGTCAGGGGAGGAAGAGATGTTATGAACGGGACGCGATATCCCTGACTGATCACGGAGATCGTCCAGGAATCGGCCCCAAGTTGCTGCCACCTGAATGCGCAACTTTGCAGGCATCCCCCCCCCACCCCGGTGGACATGCAGGGGGATTGCCAATCCTAGCATTTGCGGCCTCGGCCGCTCCCTCTAGAGTCTTGCCTCCCCTGGAGGACTTACTGCCCTTCTTGTCTTTGACAGGAAAGGGCTGCTGCTTGGATACCGTCGTCTTTGCTGCCGGTGCCGGTTTCGTCGTCTTGGACTGGCGAGGTTGTTGAGGTGATGGAGGTTTGTAGGGCTTTGTTGTAAGAGCCCTTTGGAAAAGAGAATCATGGTTCGATTTTCTCCACCTCTCAGCTGCCCGTTCCACATCCTTGGGCTCAAACAAACTCTTTCCCAGGAGGGAAGAGTGTCTGAGCTTGCACAGACTGTCGGCAAGCACATTCCTTTTGCCCGGAATGAAGCGAGCCAATAGTGGAATCGAGTGGACTTCGGTCCATCTCAGTATCTCTACTGCAAGATGGGAGAGTTGTTGTGAAAAGGTACCTTCCTGCTTGTTGATATAAGCCACTACCGTAGTGTGGTGATGAAGGTTTGTAGGGCTTTGTTGTAAGAGCCCTTTGGAGAAGAGAATCATGGTTCGATTTTCTCCACCTCTCAGCTGCCTGTTCCACATCCTTGGGCTCAAACAAACTCTTTCCCAGGAGGGAAGAGTGTCTGAGCTTGCAGACATCCACGGCTGGGACCTTCGAGTGGAACCTCTCAGTCACCGCATCACGTCGCTACAGGATTGAGTTTGCCCACAAGTTCGAGACTTGGTGGGCCAGAAACTCAATGGTGCGTGTGCCCGAAAAGAGGAAGGTCTCCAGGGCCTTCCTGGTGCTCTCCTTGGACAGATCCTCGGATCGCAGCAGGATGCCCAAAGATCCCAGCCAGACATCCAGCCACGAAGTGGCCTGCATGGCACACTTTGCGACCTTCTCCTGACTCAGGATCTCTGTTGCCGAAAATGTCACTTGCCGGCTAGAGTGTCTCTCAAGAGAGACTCCCCTGGTAAGCTCTCCCATGGAGTGGTGGAGCGGAAGAGCTAAACAAGACTCCTCCATGATCTCAAAATACCTCCTCTGTTGAACACAAGGAGGTGGGAGGAGCTTGTTGCCAGCAGTGGAACGGCTGGAGGAGGTGAGCTCGGAGAGCTGGCCCTCAACCTTATCCCTGGCACTCTTCACCCCTTGGGACCAAGGCAAAGCCGCACTGGCCTTAGTGGGTTTCTGAAAGCCAAAGACTCGGTCCAGGACCGTGTCCTTGCCCTCACGAGGGGCGATCTCAGGGTCCTTGAACCCGTTGAGATGCCTCATCAGAGTCAAAATTTGCCAGAAGGCATGCTCTGACTCTTGCTGCTCTCCTCCTGGTGAACTGGCAGCAAAGTCTCCTGTCCCCAGATGCTCTACTTGGGGGGACACGTGGACATTCTCCTGGGGTCTCGCTGGCTCTGGTCGAATCCTGGAAGAAGACTTCAGGATAGTCTTCGAGTCCTTCGGTTCCCTTCTAGGAAGGATGCAGGACTCCAGCAACGAAGTCTGAGGGCTCTTCTCCGGCCCAACACGGGATGATTCTCCTACTCGCGGTGGGGTTTCTCCCATTGGTGCGGTGGGAGAAGGTTTCAGCTCGGTAGATTCCCCTGAGGACGGAAAAGCTTCGTCCACAGGAGAAGGAGAAAACGTCTGAGAGGGGGAAGGAGCCTTCCTTACGGACTTCTTAGGAGAAGTCACCACGATCTCTACTCCTCTCTTCCTCTTCAGTGGGGTCGGAGCTGCCGTTGGTTTGAGACCCAAATCAGCGAAGGCAGGCTTAACAGCCTGGACGACAGCTCTGATAAGGGATCCAAACCATGGCTGCTTACTGACAAACGCAGTGTCAGAGACTCCCGCTAGAGGGAAGGGGATCGGGTGATCCTTCAGAGTAGATACCACAGTCTGCCTGAAAAGAAAGGGAAGAAGATTGGTGCCTAGACCTCTCTGAAGACCTCCCCTCCTCCTGCGAGCGCGCTGTTCTGTGCTTGCGGGGGGGGGGGGGGGGGGGGAGACCGTGAAGATGATGACCTGACTGCTCTTGCTCCTGAAGACTCGCTAGGAAGCTCGCGTCGCGAAACCCGGAGGGAATCGCACTTGGGCTCGCGCTGGCGTTCGCACGATGGAACAATCCCAGGTTCGCGCACGTGTGCGTGCGTGCGTGCGGGGATGAAGGCGCGGGTGAGTGTGGCGACCAGGAGAATGACGGCGCGTAGGTGAACGACGGAGCGCAGGCTAGCGATGGCGCACAAGAGAGCGATGGCGCACAAGAGAGCGATGGCGCACAAGAGAGCGATGGCGCGCAGGGCGGGCAAGTGAGCGACTGCGCACAGGTGAGGTTGCGCGTGGGCGCGCAGGTGATCTTCGGCGAGCAGGCTCGTGGGCGCGTGGGCGTGCTGGAGAGTGATGGCATGCAGGAGATCACTGGCGCGCAGGTGCGCGCAATCTGGAGAAGACAGATGGGGCGCAGGAACAGCAGGCGTAGAAGAGCGTGAAGGAGACTGCTCAAGGGCGCGTGGGCGCGTAGTGTCCCATCCACCTCTGGAAGTGTGCACGGTAGGAGCTGGAACCTGTGGGCGCGATGGCGCGTAGGCGAGGGTTGACGAGAGGGCGAGTTCCGAGGGCGCGCAGGTAAACGCTAGCGAGAAAGCGAAGGATGAGGCTTCCTTCCTACGCCCAGATCCGAAGATCGTGAGCGCGCAGGCGAGTGATGGCGCGTAGATACGCGCTGGCGCGCAGGGGAAGTTCGCTGGCGAGCTGGAGATCGTGGGCGCGCGTGGCGCGTATCAGGATCAGGGCGCGCAGATGTACACTGGCGAGGAGGAGATCGCTGGCGTACAGGAGATCGCTGACGCGCAGGAGAGCGCTTGCGAGCAGGAGAGCGCTGGCGAGCAGGAGATCGATGGCGAGCAGGAGATCGATGGCGAGCAGGAGAGCGCTGACATGTCGACTCTGCCATAGGAGATCGATGGCGCATTGTTTCCGGCACAGGATGACTCTCAGCAACAGCAGGAACAGGAGTTGCGCGAGCGCGCAGGAGATCGTGGGCGCACAGGTGAAACCTGGCTCTTAAGGAATTTGCTCACATTGTGAGACAAGCCCTTTTGCCCCGAAGGGACAGGTGCCAGTTGGATAACGGGGTGCGAGGGCGCCCACTGCGCATCAGCTGCCATGAACAGTGAAGGAGGATCAGCAGGTCTGTCAGGGGTAGGAAATCGCGAACGATCTGCAGAGAGGTCCAGTGATGCGGCTGCAACGGTCGACTTACGTCGAGGAGCCTCTGCGGGGGACGGCGAGGGCGAGGAGCCGAAGAGGCGCCTCCTAACTCCCTTGTGGGGAGAAGGAAGACCTCTACGGCGAAGAGGAAGGCGAGCCTTGCGACGGACACGTCCTCTTGGAGCAGGAACACCATCGTCGGTCCTCCGAAGAGGAGTCTCTGTCAGTGAACTCCCCCGAGGGGGAGAATCACCTGCAGGAGAGACCGTTGGACTCAGCTCCTCCCTCGAAGGATATTCGGAGAGGGGAACTGAGCCTTCAGCAACATCAGCACACAAGGCAGGGGTTTGACCCGACCCGTCGGAAGCCTCTGCCACAACAACGTCGACGATAGACAGAGGGTCAACCTCGGCTATCACCGGTGACTGTTTGACAGCTGTGCCCAACTGGATCAAGTCAAACAGGGCTTCCTGGAGGGCGAACCCTTAAGCCCCAAGGAAGCCCAAAGCTGCAATAAATCATCATTATAAACAGAAACAGATAAATCCTCCCCCGGAGGAGGAGGAGGTGCTGCCTCGCTATGGGAGGCAACTCCCTCTCCCGTACCCCGAGGTCGGTCAACAAAAAATGGCCTACGCTACCACTCGACGGCCTCTCACGAGAGACCGATCAAGCGGGAGCTTCGGAGGAGGTTCGGGCAATGGAAGAAGAGTCCTTGGAATTTTCCTTCTTCAAGGAAACCCTTGAAGGAGAAAGATCCTGCTTAGACTTCTTCTTCCGTCGCCGGGAAAACCTCTCCCACTGGGAGGTAGACCACTCCCTGCACACTTCATCTTTATCACACCGATGACCTCTGCAGAACGGACACAAGGTGTGAGGGTCCGTCTCGACAGCCGACATATAAGTCCCACAAGGGCGGTCGGGTATACCAGGGCATTTCCACATGATAAAGAGAGAGGCCAACTTCCAAACACACAAACTGAAAGAGAAAGTATAAAACATTAAGGCTGTCAATGCAAGGGTGAGAGCAAACACGTCTGACCCTCACCCGAGCCAAAAGCGAAGAGAATCAGTTCACCGGTGTGTGAGGAGGGAAGGGTAGCTAGCTACCACTCCCCTACCCCCTCGCTAACTAGCGAGGGGGTAGTTAACCCTCGTTAAAAATCTAATGGCTCGTCATTTAGCTACGCCGAAAGTAATACCCCGCCCCCTATTTAAATAGCGTGGTTTGTATTTCAGTTATGGAACAAACTCCATTTTTATGAATAGTACTTACCTGGCAGTTATATATATATAGCTGATTCACACAACTGGAGGAGGGAAACAGACAGTAAACATCGTTGGAGAAATAACAAAAGAGTTGTAGGACAAAAAACACCTTGATTCCTTACCTACTAAGGTAGCTGACTTCAAAGGTTACTGCCTCTAGAGTCGCTTTCCCTTAGGAGTGTTCAGCCAGGAGTAGACCTGCTATGCTGCAAACAACTCAATCGAGTCTGTCAAAGGGGTAAGACCAACAACTAGACTTCAGAAACTACCTTCGCCCCATATAATAAAAACCTGCAACCTTACTAGAACTAACCACCTAACCTTGGAGAAATAGATATAACTATCTATCTGTACTGAGGGAACCGTACCACAAGACGAGGTCCTCAGACAACCATAAAAACACAAACTTTAATAAATGCATACAAACTAAGGTTGAGTGGGGGTAGTAACTCCTTTGCCTAATACAGAAGCCGCAGCTACGTATGGGCCCAAGGTATAACACTTGTTATAGTCTACTCTCACCTCTCTGAGGTAATGAATGAGAAGCGAAGACAGAGTTGCTCCTCCAGAACGTTGCGTCCATGATTTGCCTAACTGACATATTTTTCTGATATGCCAGTGAGGCAGCAATGGCTCTCACTTCGTGAGCCCGTACTTTCAACAGGGCGAAGTGTTCTTCTTCACATAAGAGGTGGGCTTCCCTAATAGTTTCCCTCAGGAAAAAGGACAAAGCATTCTTTGACAGGGGTTTTTGAGGATCCTTCACTGAACACCATAACGAGTTGGATGCACCCCTCACGTTCTTAGTGTGGGCCAAATAAGCCTTGAGGGCCCTAACTGGGCAGAGGAGTCTTTCCTGGTCCTGACCCACTAGGTTCGTGAGGTTAGGGACCTCAAACGTTATAGGCCAGGGTTTCGAAGGGTTTCATTCTTGGCGAGAAAGTCGAACCTTAAGGCACAAACCGCCCCATTTTGATTGAAGCCTACACGCTTCTCAATCGCCTGGACCTCGCTGACCCTTTTGGCAGTCGCTAGAGTCATAAGGAAGAGGGTTTTCTTTGTTACATCTCGAAGAGGGGCTTGCGAGATAGGTTCAAATTTTTTGGAGAACAGAAACTTAAACACCACATCCAGGTTCCAAGATGGGGGTCTTAATTGTACCCATTTTGTAGTCTCAAAAGACCTAATAAGGTCCTGCAAATCTTTATCTTGAGACAACTCTAGGCTTCTATGCCTAAAGACGGTTGAGAGCATACTCCTGTATCCTTTAATGGTAGATACAGCCAGCTTAGGTACAATAAAAAGTCTGCAATCTGGCTCAGAGGTAGTGGTCGAGGAATTCTTGTGCCGCCTGCACCAAGCTCTAAAAGGCTCCCACTTAGACTGGTAGACTCTTTGTGACGAGATCCTACTTGCTCTGGCAATAGCTTTCGCCGCTTGTGCCGAAAAGCCTCGAGATCTAACGAGCTTCTCGACAGTCTGAAGGCAGTCAGTTTGAGAGCGAGGAGGTTTTGATGATATCTCTCGAAGTGGGGCTGTCTGAGAAGATCTGGACTTGCCGGGAGTCTTCTTGGGAAGTCCATCAGCATGCCCACCACTTCGGTGAACCATTCCCTTGCAGGCCAGAATGGAGCCACTAGAATCATTCGTCCCGAATCAAGAGCGAATTTTCTGACTACCAGATTGATGATTTTGAACAGGGGAAACGCATACATGTCCATCCCCGACCAATCCATCAAGAAGGCTTCCACTGCTACCGCTTCCTCGTCCGGTACTAGAGAGCAGTAGTTGTGGATTCTCTTGTTCAAGTTGGAGGCGAAAAGGTCTATTACAGGTCTGCCCCACAACTTCAAGAGGCTCTGACAGACATGCGGGTTGAGAGTCCACTCTGTGGGAAGAACTTGTCCCTTCCTGCTGAGCATGTCTGCCCTGATGTTTCTTTGCCCTTGAACAAACCTCGTCAACAGCTGAGACCTGTTCTCGCTCGCCCAAAGGAGAAGCTCTCTCGCTGTTCTGAACAGAGAGAGGGAGTGAGTTCCCCCTTGTTTCCTGATGTACGCGAGAGCTGTGGTGTTGTCTGAATTGATCTCCATAGTCTTCCCTGACACCGAGGTTCCGAAGGCCTTTAGACCCAACAGAATTGCCATCAATTCCTTCTTGTTGATATGCCAACTGACCTGACTTCCTTCACAAACACCTGAGACCTCCTTGTTCCCTAGTGTTGCTCCCCAGCCTGACTCCGACGCGTCTGAGAATAACACTAGGTCGGGGTTCTTCTATGACGTTTTGTTTTTGTTGTCTGTGACGTTTTAATGACGAAACTTCAAAAGTAGCAAATCACAAGACAGTGAATAGCACCAAACACCTGGGAGTTTTTAGAGCATTATATAGAATGGCTTCGACAAATCAGAATTTGTCTCTGGATAATCCTACTTGGGAGTATCTTCATAGTAATTTTCGCAAGGCTGAATTACAGAAGCATTGTCGTGACCTTGGTATTACCAAAGTTTGGGTAACGAAGGAGAAGCTTGTTGATATGATAATGGAAAAACGTCGATCACTTCAAGCAGTCGCTCAAGAAAAAGGAGCTATGTCACAAGAGGAAAAATCAGAAATAGAAGAACTGAAAGAAAGGATAAACATCCGTGATTTAGAAATAGAAGAAATGAACGTGGTGATGAAAGCTGCTCAAGTCACAATAAACAAACTAAACGATCGACTGTCTACATTGGAGGAGCAAGTGAGGAGGCTTAAGGGAACTTCGTCCGATGAAACCACTACAATGAGAGTGACGTCATCACATAGCCTAAATACAATCAAAACCAGCTAAAATCTAACAGTAAAAATATGTGGAAAGTGATAAACAAAATTATTCCAAATAAGAAAACAGGAGGAAGGAGGAGTAACTTAGAACATCCGGAAGAAACTAGCGAAAGATTTAATGAATTCTTTGCGAATGTTGGCAAGAAAGTATATGAGGAGGTGAACACAAATAGGGAAGTGAATGAGGAAAATTCCACATTACTAGACGATCAGCATATCATCCATAGAAGAGGGCGTTTTAGGCCAAGTCCGGTTGATGTTGGAAAGGTGGTTCAGGTGGTTAATAGTTTAAAGAACACAAATTCTCATGGTCCTGATAACATTACAAGTCGATTTTTAAAAGATTCAATGTCAGTCATAGGCCTTTATCTTACTGTAATTATAGACACTTCAATCGTAACAGGAAAGGTCCCAATTGAATGGAAATATAGTATAGTAAATCCGCTTTATAAGGAAGGTGACGTTGATGATCCCAGTAATTTTAGACCAATATCTTTGTTATCTATTATGTCAAAAGTATTGGAGAAAATTGTGAGCGACCAACTATACGACTACTTGGAGTCAGAGACATTATTATCTATCACTCAGCATGGTTTCAGAAAACATTTATCTACAGAAACTGCTCTAACAATAATATGTGAACAGGTTCACGAAAATATTGATAATAGTAAAATATCTTTGCTTACTTTGTGTGATCTGTCAAAAGCTTTTGATTCTGTTTCCCATAAACTACTTCTAAAAAAGATGATTGACTTAGGTATCGATGATTTTTGGTTTAGAGATTATCTGACAGGTCGGACTCAATCAGTAAAAATAGATAACCACATCTCAAGCAGACATAAAGTGGAATATGGAGTACCACAAGGCTCGATTCTTGGACCAATTCTATTTAATATTTACGTAAATGACCTTGTTGGTATAAATGACTCTGACATGTTAGTCCAATATGCTGATGATGCGCAATTTCTTCACTCCGGTATGATCGATAACGTAGCAGAAATTCTCAATCGAGCTGAAAGAAATTTAATAAAAGTAAACAAATATTTTTCTGAAAATGGCTTAAAAATGAATGCCAATAAAACTCAATTTTTTTTTATAGGATCTCGTCAATATATTAACCGACTGCCGAACAATATTTCAATTAAAGTAAATAACGACAACATCAAACCAAGTGAAAGCGTAAAAAATCTTGGTGTAATTATTGATAGATTCTTTACTTTTGATAATCATGTAGAAAAGATATATAGCAAAGCTAAGGGAGTGCTGTATTTCCTAAATAGAAATAAAGGTCATTTTGATGAGGCGAGCAGAAAATTAGTTGTTGAAGCATTAGCAATAAGCATAGTATCCTATTGCTCCACGATATGGAATGGATGTTCAAATTTAAACTCTCAAAAAATACAGAAGATTCAAAATTTTGCATCGAAAGTCGCCTCAGGTTATGGGAAAAAATATGATCATGCCTCACCGTATATTAGAAAACTGGAATGGTTAAAGATAGAAAATAAAAAAGTTTATGTTGTTTGTATTTTTGTTCATAAAATATTGCATGAACATATACCCCAAAGAATATTAAGATTGGAAACCATCGAGCAGACGAGATCTCGTCAAACTAGGCAGAGCAGCAATCTGATGGTTCCAAGTAGGCGAACAGCAATAGCTGATAGGGCAACTTCAGTCAGGGGACCTAGGTTGTGGAACGCACTGCCTGTGGATATTAGGGAATGTGGAAATTTACCTGTTTTTAAAAAGAAATTGAAATCATTCTTATTTGCGAGCCAGCAAGGATTATAATATTCTGGTTAAAGTGTGCAACACATTGGTTACTTTTAAGTGTCTAGTTTGCAGTTTGTAATGTATGGCTGAAAGGTGATAAACTGAAAATTAAATTTGATTTTATTACTGTATTTTTATTAGCATTGAGGACATTTATTGTCACCATTTCCAGACAAAATGTATTTATATGTGCGTGTGTATTTATCTACTGTATGTATATATTCATTATTGACCGTATGTAAACAAAATTTTACCTTTTTAGACACTACAACGTTCTTGAATTTTTATACATCATGTGTTTTGGACTTGTCTTAGAAACATCCTAATTTACTAAATATAGCTAATTTGTACGTAAATTCTTATTTTTAATGTAGAATTTTAAATAGTTTTATTGCAGACGTAATATATAATTTATGGATTTTAGATCGTAGTAAAATACTATCCTAAATGTATTTTAATAGGTCATTACTATTTAAGAACCTTCCAATGTAAATACATTCTTTATGTAACAGAATACCCATTGTTTTATGGAATAAAGGAATTATTATTATTATTATTATTATTATTATTATTATTATTATTATTATTATTATTATTATTATTATTATTATTGTACAAGGAGATCCCTTCTCCTAACATAGCTGGGTCCAGCCACCACATCAAAAGATCCTCGATCTCTGTAGGAATGGGAAAAGAAAAGGAGTGCTCCTGGGTCTTTCTGTTCCATACCTTTGCGAGAAAGTGTTGCAGAGGTCTTAGGTGCAGTCTCCCCAACGAGACAAACTGTTCTAAGGAGGATAGAGTTCCCAGCAGACTCATCCACTCCTTCGCTGAGCATTCCTGCTTCTTTAAAAATCCTCTGACTTTCTCTAGGCACCTGGTCTGCCTTTCCTGGGAGGGAGAAGCCCAAAAAAGAACTGAATTCAGAACTATCCCCAAATAGAGAATAGTCTGATTCGGTTCGGTCTGAGACTTCTCCCTGTTGATGATGAGTCCCAGGTCCTGAGTCATCGTATACATCTCCTGTAGGTCCTCCAGACATTTTTCTTTCGACTGTGATCGGATCAGCCAGTCATCCAGATAGAAGGATACCCTTATCCCCTCCTGACGTAACCAGCCTGCCACATTCGCCATTAGCCTGGTGAAAACTTGAGGAGCCGTGCTGAGACCGAAGCAAAGTGCCCTGAATTGAAAGCACTTGCCCTGAATCACAAATCTCAGATATTTTCTTGAAGTCGGATGACTGGGGACGTGAAAATAAGCGTCCTGCAGGTCGAGAGATACCATCCAGTCACCTGGACGAACTGCTGCCAGCACGGACTGAGTCGTCTCCATGGAGAACTTTGTTTTCTCCACGAAGGCGTTCAGAGAGCTGACATGTATGACTGGTCTCCATCCACCCGAGTTCTTGGGAACCAGAAATAGGCAATTGTAAAAGCCTGGGGAGGTAAGGTCCCGAACTGGCTCTATTGCTTCCTTGACCATCATCTGGTTGACTAGCTCCAGAAGAGCCTCTTGTTTCCCCGCGTCGGCGTACTGAGCCACTAAGGCTAGGGGAGTGTCTGAGAGAGGAGGCTTCTTTAAAAAGGGGATCTTGTAACCTTCCTTGATGATCGAAAGGGACCAGGTGTCCGCCCCTCTCCTCTTCCAAGACTGCCAAAAACGACAGTCTTGCCCCTACTGTTGTCTGGAGGACTTCCATCTCATTTCTTGGATCGGGGCCTAAACGCACCTCTGCTGGTCCTTGGCCCTGACTCTTGTCTTCTCCCCCTGAAATCCGCTCTCGAAGAAGCCCTACTCCGAAAGGGCTGCTGGAACTTCTTCTCTTCCCTCTTCAGAGGAGCAGGAGCAACAGGCATAGGCTTTCTGGCAGACCGAGATAAAAGGTCCTGAGTAGCCTTTTGTGCCAGAGAAAGGGAGATATCTCTGACCAGAGCTTCGGGAAAGAGATGGTGTGACAGAGGGGCGTAAAGCAGTTCCGACTTCTGGGCAACAGTCACCAATCTAGAGGTGAAGGAGCACAATAGGGCCCTCTTCTTTAAGATCCCTGCTGAGAAAAGGGAAGCCAACTCATTCGCCCCATCCCTTAGAGCTTTGTCCATGCAGGACATGATACTCGTCAGATCCTTTGTGCCTTCCAGGAGTTCAGTCTTCCTAGCCAGAGTCCCGAGAGACCAATCCAGGAAGCTGAAAACCTCGAAAACCCTGAAAATTCCCTTGACGAGGTGATCAAGTTCCGACATGGACCACATCACCTTGGCAGAGTTCAGTGCATGTCTTCTTGCCGAGTCCACAAGAGCAGAGAAGTCACCTTGGGAGGAGGCAGGCACTCCTAGACCCAAAGGTTCCCCTGTCTCATACCACATACCAGCCTTGTAAGCGAGCCGAGATGGTGGGAAAGAAAAGGTGGTCTTGACTGCTTGCCTCCGTTCCTTCATCCAATCACCCACCTTAGCGAGTGCTTTCCTGGCAGAAATTGAAAGTTTCATTTTGATGAAAGCCGAATGTTTCGTAGCCTTCTTCCTGGTGAATTGAGACTGAGGAGAACGAGGCGCCGAAGGTTGGAATTCCTCCCCATATAGTTCTAAAAGAGAGCGAGATAGAACCTTATAATCACTAGCAGAGTCGGAAGGTTTCTCTTCCTCTTCCGATACATCATCGAGGTCTTGATCAAGGTCAACATCTTGAAGAAGAAGGCTGCAAGCAGCCTGGCACCGAGAGCTGTTTGCGTCCTGGCGCCGAGCGTAGGTGTCGTCTTGGCGCCGAACGCTGCTATCGTCCTAATGACGAGAAGCGGTATCGTCCTGATAAGGCAGGCTACATTCGTCCTGATAATGCAGGCTGCATTCGTCCTGCTTCCTAAAACACGAGGCGGAAACGTCCTGGAGCTTCGAGCGAGAAGCAGAATCGTCCTGGCGCCGAGGGCGAGAGGCAGTATCGTCCTGGCGCCGAGAGCGAGAGGAAGAAAAGTCCTGGCGTCGAGCCGATGAAGAGGGTGTGCGTTGTCATACGGCCGACGAAGTGCACAGAGTTTTCTTTGGAGAGATACTTCGTTCCCTCTTAGGAGACGATCTCTTAACTGGCAAAGAGACATCCTTACGTCTGCCGGACTAGGAAGGAGGTCGGCTGAAAGCTTGCACTAGCGATGAAAGCTGTTCCTGCATAACAGCCATGAAAGCTTTAGCAACTTCTGCTGGTTCTCGCACTTCCGAAGGAGGCAGCTGTTTGGGAGTGCTGGCAAAAGAAGCAGGAAGTTTATCAGGTTTAACTGGGCTAAGGACTCTCTGTTTCATCCTCTTAACAGGAACAACATCGAAGTCGTCCTCCGAAGGTTCAGGTTCTTGGCTACTCGAACTGGGAGAGGGAGAGCGAGACTGCACATCCCGGTCCCACCTTCTCTTCGTCGGTCTTGATTCGTATTGCCACTTGCATCTAGGAGAAGGATCAGGTGAAGACACAAACGACATGCCTTTTCTACGGCAGTCAAGAGCAGCCTGGGAGGTCGCAACAGAACTGTCTGAGGTGACGACTGACCGAGGATAGGCACCTCTCACCACCTTTCAGCTTTCGACGTACCTTCTCCCTTGGTCCTGGGAGCTTGGTAGAGGTCTAGACCTAGGGGTATGACAGGTTCGATCAGCCGCCACCTCCACTGCACTTTCACAAGCACTAATATCACTTTCATCATTACCTTTAAAGGCCGCAAGTTTTAATTTAATGGCCTCCAACTCAGCAGCCATCCTGGCATACCGAGGGTCATCCGCAGTCGCAGATCCTGTAGAAGGGGCAGGAGTTACTACCTTCGGGGAAGGAACAACCTCCAAAGATAAACAATTAAACTGTCAATAGATAAATCTAAACTAGCTTCACTAGCAGACTTTGACTTTGATTTAGCCCTCCTAACCCTATCGAGTTCTAATTTGCGTACATAGCGCTTCATAGCTAATCAATCATCTTCATTTAAACCCTCGCATTCCTTACACCTATTATTTAGGGCACATTCAAACCCTCTGCAACCCATACAAACTGTGTGAAGGTCAACCGACACTTTCAGTAACCTCACCTTGCATACATCACTCGCACATACACGAATAGGAAGTTTTTCACTCATGATAAATAAAGCAAAAAATACCAAAATAATAATAAAACACGATTGCCAAATCCCAACACAGTGTACTTCACCAAACGAAGTCCAAAACAGCGATGTAGGGAAAGCGATCCGAAAAACTCTTAATGGCGGACCAACGATGTTGTCGATCCGGCCGGCATAGATAATCTGAGGAACAGAAAACGAGAATGATTCCAGGTACCACCCTGTAAGGGTTGTTAACCACCTAACCGCACAACCACCACAAGGCGGTTGCAGCGATTTTTGAATAAATTCTGCCGGAAGTCAGAGACTTAAGCTATATATATATATATATATATAACTGCCAGGTAAGTACTATTCATAAAAGTGTATTGTTACTAGGGAGAGAGTGTGCGATGTGGCAGGTCTTTGCTTAAAAGTCTTATGGCTGGTTTCAGTTGTTTCTGAAATATATCTCCAATGTAAATAGCGAAAGGGTTTGTATATAGTGCCGGAACAAATTATGTATTCAGGAATGAACCTTGTTTCTGGGGTTGACTACGTCCTCGCTATAATAATACAGTAATTAAATATTTCATAAGTCAAATAATAAGAGACCACAGTCAGAACCCATAGTTTAGGGGTAGCATAAGTTGGGAAATTACAGAAATTGCCCCTTCTCGTAAGCATAATAATGAGAAGGATGACAGGGTGCTCAATTTATAAATAAATAATTTTTCTATGATATACAGCTAGCTAGAATAAGTTTGATAACGGATTTCCCTTCCCCAACAAGGATCAAGTACAAATCAGTACCTTTAGCTATGAACGATTCAGGAGGGTTATCCCAGGGGTCCATACCATAATTTACTGAACCCCTAAGTCAGGTTATGAAATCATAGTTTATGATAAGGTTCGACTGAGGAGTTCCAAGTTCCATTACTTACAGCAAACTACGTCATGATACAGTACTTTGAATTTTCCTCCTACAAGAATCTGGTAGGCCTACAACATACCACCCTTCAACCAAGATGGATACTCAGCATTTCATGCTGCGATTTACAGAGCCTCCAAAAATATAAACTGCATCTGTGGATTATTACTATTAAACCTAATATTCCCCTCACCCAACCTAGAACCACGTATCCTTACTTACTGAGGTGGTTTTCCCATCCAATCCCTAATTACTTTAACTGCCCTAGGTCACTAGCTGTTCTTACTCATCAAACATTGTGTTATCTCTGAGCAAAGTACATGTATACAGTACAGGTAGTATATATAAATCTTGACTCCTTGAGTATTCCACAACAGGATTCATAGTAGAATAGTTCTAGGTTGGTTACAAGGAGTGTGGTCCTGAAGAATGCAGAGCCCTATGTTAGGATAGGGTGTATTTCTATAAATAACAAGTTTTCATTTTCCCAATCAAACTTCTACAATACCCTTGTCTTCCTTATTGTTATGCTAAGCTTTGTGCATATGTACATGGGTTAATCCAGCATTCCCCCCCCCCAAAAAAAATATCAAATTCATAACTCACACCATTATAATCATAATACAATATATGCAGGTTTAAAAAGTCTATCATTGCTCGGGTAAAAAGATTAGAATCTAATACAGTATCCTAAGCGTACTTGCAAAGCTAGATGTGGCATCAAAGTTAACTTGGTCATAAAAGTTAATGTCTGGAATACTTACCAATTCGATGACATCTAAAGTAGATAATAGGCACTGGGCAGCATTGCTGTAGTTTTCTAGCCATTTTGGCATGTTTCTCTGAATGGCTAATGATTGCTGGAGAATGATAAGTTATATGTTGATAGATGAAATGTATCCCTGGAGAAGGAAGCTCCTGTCTATGTCTTCTTTGTTTCTTGGCCAGTTTAAGAATGCTAAGATTATTTACACATTGCATTTTCTTTTTTGAGAGTTGCAGTTCAAAGTAGCAAGAGTGCACAGTTGATGTGTGAACATCACTGACATTATCTGAGTCAATTAATCGTTTACTTTAGGGAAACTGATGGTGGGCATTGAACATGCATTGTTTGAGATTGCTTCTTGGAGTTTTTCTGTAAGGTCCAATCATTAGCTTAATCATTTGAACCAATTAAGAGCTTCCAAGTATATATGTATAAGTTCCTGGATGCTGTTTCATGAGGTAGGGCCTACAACAGCTATTTTATCTCACGAGGGTGTCTTCTTTAAGGGACATTCTATTTCAATAACTTATTGCCATTTCATCTATTTTGGTATTTGATTATATTTGTAACACTCCATATACTGTACTATAAAATTTCTGTTAAGAAAAATATCCCCGACATCATCACCCACATGGTTAGCATTTAGCCTACAGCATGTTCATGTTGGCCTACCTCTTGCCAGTATTAAAAGAGCATGCCAATTGCCAAAAAAGTTTAATTGTGTACAAGGAGAGCCATAGCGAAGGAAAAAACCCTTGTGGAAATGATATATATCAATCTATAAGTAGGCATAATTATCTAATACTTTAATTTCACACCGAATACACGAACCATATGTTTTGCCAATCGGTCATCTTATATCTTTCATGCATTTTTTATCATCATCACTAGTGGAAACCACTAATATATTGGTACTTTTCCTCCCATAACCTGTGTTTTGCCACTGGGATCTCCAATATTTGTGTTTAACCCAAAACGTGCTGTGCGTCGATTTTATTGACGCATTATGAGATGTCAAAGAACGATGTCGATATTAGCGATGCTTCATTTTTCAAATTTCGCGGGATTCAGTCTCCGACATTCTGAGATTAGCTCAGTGACGTAGATATATTCTTTAACAAATCAGCTTGCATCTGGAGGAAAGAGTTGCCAGATATTAGGCTACATGGTTTTACATACAACAAAATGGTAAAGGTAACATCAACTTCAGGGGGTGGGCGGAGCTATTGATGTATGTTTATGTGTTAGCGGTAAGAATGTTTATCATTTCTGACACATTTTATCATTATTTTCTGTTTTTATTCTTTAGAATGGCCTTTCATGGAGATAATGATTCTTTTTCTTATACTAGTGACTTTGAAATTGACAATGACAGTGATTGTGACATATCAAAAAATGGGTAAATATGTGATACTTTAACTTCTAGCCAAATACATAAACCATATATTCTACCTACAGGCGATCTTGTGTTTTATGCATTTCCGACCATGATTATTGGGTCAAATCACCCGTTCATGAGTTTTTGGACCCCCTTATATAAAGACAAGGTAAATATATGATACTCTAATTTCTAGCGAAACTGGAATTCGCTAAAGAAATGGACGAGTGCTGGCTAGTTTGGTATTTTTCTCTATATGTTTAATAGTGGCTGGGGCATAATAACTTATGTAACGGTCTATTAAAATGTGAAGTATGTTTTTCACTCAGTCCATTGTTTACATCTGAGAGACTGAAGGGAGTTATTGCACATGTGTTTTTTCCCATGGTTTGTGGAGCTTTCTGTGCACTAACAATGACGTATTTTTCAGGTGGTTTTTTAAACCAATAAACAGCTTACAAGTACTTCTTCCTAAGTGCCTGGATGTTGTTCTACAATAGCCATTTTTTTATCACCTTTCCCTTCAGTTTCAACTTAACCACCATCACGTAAAGATGTCTCCAAGAGGGAACGTAAATGAAGTATATAAATTTATTTCAAAATTTAGTGTAATTTCGTTAATGTTGGCAATTGATTATGGTGGAAATGCTCTGCGTTTAGTGTAAGGCTATCGTTCTCATACGAAATTAAAAAATAACAGCGAAATAATGCCTCAAAAGGTCCGATTCTGACTTGATTTTTAGGAAGAGCAACACATTTTCTACTGCAAAGCTTCTGTAAAGATTGCCAAGACATAAAAACCATAAGGCAAGGAATTATTTGTGATTTACTTTTTCATAATGTAAGGATTTATTTGTAATTTACTTTATCATATTGTAAGGACTTATCTGTGATTTACTTTTAGTTTGTGACCTGGAAAAGGGGGAGGGTCTAACTAACGGTTGTGACCTGGGGAGGGGGGTACAGGAGGCTTGCCCCCCCCCCCCCATGTGTTGTGACCTGGGAAGGGGATTCCAGGGGGCTTGCCCCTCGACTAGGGGTTGTGACCTGGGAACTACCAGGTTAAGTTAGGTGGGTTTGTTAGGTTCTGTACCCTTATACTAATCTCAAAAGTGTTAAATAATCACGTTTTGGCCTGTTATCAGCCTCTTACATGAACCATATATTTTTTCCAACTGGTTATCTTGGGCTTATTTTGCATTTCTGACCATTATTATTGCTGCAAATCCTTCTTTTATAACATTTCCCCATCCAAAAAAACCCAGTTTCTCACTGGGGACCCCCATAACTGTCTTTATATAAGGGGGTCCAAAAACTAAAGAACAAGTGGTTTGCCACAATAATCATGGACATAAATGCATAAAACATAAGATAGCAAGTAGGAAAAATTACAAACTTATAACAGAGTTTGTATTTTTCCTAACATACAAACCTGAATTCTTTACTATAGGAGATATTCTAAAGCGAGCTGGAAAATACGGCAGAAAAACCTTAACAAGGTCGTTAACGACCGGGCAGGTAATTATCCACCTGTTAGTGGTGGGGGACCACCGGTCGGTAGCTGCTGTTTACCTTCAATCCGATTCTAGCTAGGACTATCCTAGCGGGGCAGTGATGGAGGGAAGATTTGTGTAAAGAATTCGGGTTTGTATGTCAGGAAAAATACAAACTCTGTCCTAAGTTTGTCATTTGTTCCTACACTTGATACAAACCCTCATTCTTTACTATAGGAGACTTAGTCTTGAGGCCAGGGAGGGTGGCCAAGGAGTTCCCTATTCCTAGGGAAGATAGTCCTCAGACTAGACTCTTTTGAAGCAACAATCTTCCGTTAATCTTCTTTCTTTGTAGATCCCCATAATCTCAGCACAACTGAAGGTTTGTAGCTTCAAGGAAACAAATGTTTCAGGATGAAGTGGGTCAGGAACATTCGACTCGGACCCCTTCAAACTTAGGATTCCCCCGACCTTGCAAAGGGGAAACCTCGTGCCAACGAGTATAACTTATACCCTGTGAGAGGAATCAGATGAGTATCATACCTTATTTCCATTGGCGAGTCCTGCTGAAACTGGATACAGACTAGGATCCCCAGATGGGAGGGAGAAGGAGAAGAAGAAGATAGATGAATGTCCTTCACGTTAACCGCCATGTGAACCACCGGTGGTACATTGTGAATAAGACATAAACGCCACATGTACCACCAGTGGTTCAATTTTTATTTTTTATACTTTTTTCATTTTTATTTAGATAAATTAGTAAAAAGGGTTATAAATACCATAGTCTGCATGCAAATCAAAGTTTATTAATTGAATTTTATAAAAGTGAAAAAAATAAAAGCAATTCTTTTAATTATAATGGAAAAAATAATAGGCATTTTTCATGATAGCACATTCACATAAAAAAATTATGCAAAAGCTCCATATCTGAAACTTTTCAGTATATAGATATATATAGCATTTCATATGCACCAAAGAAACATTAGTACTCCTTTGAATGAAGTCTTTCAAAGCATGATGGGCATAAATGAGGCTTGCCTTCACATTGACCACACACTGTTTTTACTCTTCTTGCTTTGGCTTCCTTCATTCTTACTAAGTAACTCATAGCAACCTCTGCATCTTTTTCTCACATCTCTACATTTTCCATCGTACATACTCCCTATAAGTTTCAGCCAATTATTTTTACAAATAACGAAGATATAGAGGTTTTTAAATGATGACGTCACCCTTACTGTGTCGTCTGCATGACTGAGTTTGACAAAATCGTCTTTGTGTGTTAATTTTGCGTATCTATAGCGATTTTTCATTTATATTTCGAGCTATCGTACGTCTGGCAGAAATAGAAGGCATTGGTAGAGTGTAGATGAACGAAATCTACTCTTACAATAACAGAAGCCAAAGTTGCCAAAGATGTATAGAAGTTATAATGTATGCGTTTGTTTACTTGAAGTTCGTATGTACATTGTGTTTCCACAACGCCTTTGGGAACATTATAGCAAGGCAAATGTTACCTAAGGTTGTAGAAAGAACAAATAGTCAATCATTTTTCCAAACAATGAAAATATAGCAGTCTTTAAATGATGACGTCATCCTTATGGCGTCGTCTGTATGACTGAGTTTGACAGGTGCGCAGCTCTCTCTCTCTCTCTCTCTCTCTCTCTCTCTCTCTCTCTCTCTCTCTCTCTCTCTCTCTCTCTCTCGAATTATTTACCACTGCTATTTATACAAATACTTTTATTCTCTCTCTCTCTCTCGAATTATTTAAAACTCCCATTTATACAAATACTATAATAACAATGTTCAACTCTCTCTCTCTCTCTCTCTCTCTCTCTCTCTCTCTCTCTCTCTCTCTCTCTCTCATGTTTCGAAATCTCGTACCTCTGGCAGAAATGAAAGGCATTGGTAGAGGGTAGGTGAATGAAAACTACCAGCTACGAAAAAATTACAGTTTCCAAAGACATATAGAAATTATAATGCATGTGTTTATTTACTTGAAGTTTGTATGTTGATTGTGATTTCACAACGTCCTCTGGAATTCTATAGCAATGCCAATGTTACATAAGGTGATAGAAAGAACTAAAAGTAAGTGGAGAACAAGAAAACAGAAGCCAAAGATGCCAAAGATGTGTAGAAGTTATAATGTATGCATTTGTTTACTTGAAGTTCGTATGTACATTGTGTTTCCACAACACCCTCGGGAACATTATAGCAAGGCCAATGTTACCTAAGGTTGTAGAAAGAACAAATAGTCAATCATTTTTCCAAACAATGAAAATAGTGGTTTCTGTAGATCATGATCTCATGTGAATGTAAATCACTTGTAGGCCTAAATGAGAGAAGCAATCCAAATATCACAGAGAGAGAGATACAAATCACATTATATATATATATATATATATATATATATATATATATATATATAATATATATATATATATATATATATATAAAAGCTTTGTAAACTAGTTAAAAATTAAAATGGATTGTTATAGCGTGAACCATCGGTGTACAATGAGACTGAGGAATGAACGGCATTTGACAATCATCGCCAATTGAACCATCGGTGACCAATTTATCTATGATCCACCGATGGCGCATTTGGCGTTGGAGAAAGAAAAATGTATACATGTTGCCTTATGAACCACATGTGTCTCAAGCTTTTTACACTCTCTTACCCTTCTCCACTATCTTGCAGATTAAACAACGTGTTCCCCTGTTCGCTGTGACAAACGTACTGAGAAGGATAGGACATTGTAGTTATGGCGGCAGGGAGAAATTGATGAATTGCCTTATGGCGGTTAACGTGTTAAAACCTAGTGTAACCCAGTATCCTCAGCCAATGGTTACTGTCCCCTGAAAGGGTGTAAGGTAGCTACAGCACCTGTTGACCTGTCACAATAGCCCCTATAGAAAGGGTGTCTAGAGACCTATGTGACACGTTGCTCAAATAGTGAGCGGTGAATGTAGATTGGCGTTTCCAGACCCCACCACTTGAGACTTGGGAGACTGAGAAATTTCTCTTAAACGCCAGTGAGGCAGCCACTCCCCTAACTTGATGGGCTCTGGGTTGTGCTGCCTCTGGGTCTCTGTGAAAAGACCTCAGAATAACTTTCTTGAGCCAGAAAGGGATGGTGTTGCGAGAGGTTCTCCTCTTTACCTTGTTGGTACTAAGGAAGAGATGACGGAGACATGGTCTGAAAAGTCTAGTGCGCTTCAGATATTTCTTTAGCGCCCTGACTGGGCATAGTAACGACTGGTCTGTATCCTGGGTTACCTTATTGAGGGTGGAAAACTGAAATTCTCGAAATCTCTCATCGGTAGATGAAGGATTATGAGTCTAGCCACAAAGCCCGGTACGAAGTTGCGAGACACTCCCCAACCCCATCCCTTAGAATGGGTGACGTAAGACAGACCATGTAGCTCACTGACCCTTTTAGCCGAGGACAGAGGTACGAGGAAGACGGTCTTAAGGTTCAGAAATTAGCCTGAGGCCCTTAAGGGCTCATAGGGCAGACCCTTCAGGGAACGTAAGACACGTCTCATGGTGATGGTCTAATCTCAACTGGGGGGTAAGATCACTCAAAACCCCGAATCAACCAAGGTGATGTCTTCTGAGGCGTAGAGGTCAACCCCTTCTCAGTCTACAGATGAGGCTCAAGGCTGAGCGATAGCCCGTAATCGCCGAGACTGAGAGAAGCTTTTCCTCATTGAGGTACAAAAGGAAGTCTGGGAACTACTGATCCTTCCTTTTGAGAACCCAATTGCTCCACATGGTCACTGTTGTAGCGGTTAAGAAGTCCACTGTCTTGGCCCCAGCAGTTAGGACTTCCTGTAGGGACTGCCTGGAGTCTTAGTTTGACAAGCCCTCGTGGCTCGCGAGGTAACCGACTGTATCAGACCATGTGTCAAGCCAGAAGGGACATTGAAGTCGCTTCCATTGCCGAGGCTTCTGTGACTGAGAAGAGCCTGGAAGAGTAGAGTGTCTCTTCGAGGATTAGCCCGGCATGAGCCTCGCCGTGAGGGGATCCAAGATCAGAGGAGAAGGGTTGACGTCTCTGATCTTGGCGAACAGACCAGGTTTAAAGGTTTAAAGGTCGCTCAAGAATGGCAGAGGCAAGGGATAGTGACATTGCATTAGCAGTTAGGACAATGCCCTAGAGACTGACCATATATGGTCAACGACCAAGTCTCCTCTCCATTCCAGCTAGGACCAGGGAAGGCCAGGCAGTGGCTGCTGATGACTCAGCAGATAGATCTATAGGCTCCCCCAAACCCCCCAACCTCTTAGCTCACAAGGATGGTAAGGTTGCAGGCACTAATGGCACTAACGAGTCTGAGCAGGACTCGAACCGCAGACTGTCAAACATCAGTCAGAGACGTTACCAATCAGGCCACAGACAGAAAATCAATTCTGGTCTTAGGGTTTGGGGTGGACAACATAGCCTGTCTAAGGCTGGAGCGCTAAGAGGTCGAGGAGACAGATGCAAATCGCCGAGGCTGGAGATATTACACATAGTTCTTAAAGTCCTTAAATAGGAGGATTCTAAGTCCCTCGTCAGCAGCTCTCCCGAGGAATCCTCAGGCTGCGATAATTCCTCGCGTGTTATTACAGGTAAAAGTGGAGACACGAGTAGCAGACAAACCTTGTCTTACCCCTCGTATCTTTGTTATCGAAAGGGGAAGAACGATAGAAGTCGGAGTGTCTGGAGGTAATGGCAAAGACCGTTGACGAGAGTCGGAAGAATCTGTCATATGAGTAAAACTCTTGATGATAATGGTCGCACGCGTAGCGCTAATTGCGTGCGTGCGCGGACACTCTGTGCTAATTGTTACGAGAGCCCGACGACTCAGCATAACTGAAACTCGAAGGTTCCAAGTCGTGTGAACTCGAAAGTCCAGAGGCCCGAAGGACTCCTACGGTCACGAGAACCCGTAGGATCAACATGACGAGAGTTCAAAGGTTCCCGATCCCGCCCGCCGAAAGGGTGATCGTCACGAGACCCCGAGGGGTCAACGTGAGGAGAACCAGTAGGTTCAAAAAGACGTCTCCTTACAGCACGAGGGGGAGAACGTCAGGGATGAAGATAACTCCTCCGCAGGGTAGATTTGTTCTCCCGAAGGAGAATGTCCCTTAAGACAAGGCTATCGCTCCGCCCCTGGAGGAGAACCAAAAGCGTAAGGGGGAGGAGAGTGGATCAGCAAACTCCAACAAGTTTTCTCTCGTGAATGGGAGGAAGGTTCTACCGAAGGAGATTGCCTAAAACAATCTTTCTCCCTGCTCTATGAGGAAAAGCGTAGGCGTAGTAACCTCTCTCTCACAAACGAGGGATAAGTCCTCCAGAAGGAGGATATTGCCTAAGGCAAGATTTCTCCCCGCTCTATGGGAAAAAGTGTAGGCGTAATAATTTCTTTCTCGCGAACGAGGGAGAAGTCCTCCCGAAGGAGGACATCGCCTAAGACAAGCTTTCTCCCAGTTCTATGGGAAAAAAGCATAGGCGTAATAATCTCTCTCTCGTGAATGAGAGAGGAGTTCTCCCGAAGGAGGTCATCGCCTAGGACAAGCTTTCTCCCAGTTCTATGGGAAAAACGTAGGCGTAATAATCTCCCTCTCGTGAACGAGACAGAAGTCCTCCCGAAGGAGGACATGGCCTAAGACAAGCTTTCTCCTAGTTCTATGGGGAAAAAAGCATAGGCGTAACAATCTCTCTCGCAAACGAGAGAGAAGTTCTCCCGAAGGAGGACATCGCCTAGGACAAGCTTTCTCCCAGCTCTATGGGAAAAAAGCATAGGCGTAATAATCTCTCTCTCGTGAATGAGAGAGGAGTTCTCCCGAAGGAGGACATCGCCTAAGACAAGCTTTCTCCCAGTTCTATGGGAAAAACGTAAGCGTAATAATCTCCCTCTTGTGAACGAGACAGAAGTCCTCCCGAAGGAGGACATGGCCTAAGACAAGCTTTCTCCTAGTTCTATGGGAAAAAAGCATAGGCGTAAAAATCTCTCGCAAACAAGAGAGAAGTTCTCCTGAAGGAGGACATCGCCTAAGACAAGCTTTCTCCCAGTTCTATGGGAAAAAAGCGTAGGCGTAATAATCTCTCTCTCGTGAACGAGAGAAAAGTTCTCCCGAAGGAGGACATCGCCTAAGGCAAGTTTTCTCCCAGTTTTATGGAAAAAACGTAGGCGTAATAACCTCCTTCTCGTGAACGAGAGAGGAGTCCTCCCGATGGAGGACATCGCCTGAGCCAAGCTTTCTCCCAGTTCTTATGAGAAAAAAGTGTAGGCGTAATAATCTCTCTCGCGAACGAGGGATAAGTTCCCCCCGAAGGAAGAACAAGCCTTAGACTTGCTTTTTCCCCAGCTCAAGGGGAGAAAGCACAGTCTTCGGGGACGAGATAGCAGAGTAAAACTCATCAAGCTGCTCGCAACACTTCACGAAGGAGGGAAGGTTGCTGAATGGCTGAAGTGGGGAAGCTTTCCCTCGGAAGGGGGGTGGTTCTCTCACGCAGCCCAATTCCGAGGAAGGTTATCACTCCCTCGTAAGGGGAGGTTCTCTAACTCCTGGCAGAAATCTATGTTTCCCAATAAGTTGATCAAGTTGCAGGTTGACGAGTGCTACCTCGTAACATGGGCAGCTCATGAGCTGCCACATGAAGCGCAGGATAACGAACAGAGCGGCCGAAGCCCTCGGCATTGCATTTTACGTCGCTGCTATCTGGGTGTTTTCTTTTAGCCTCTCTAACACGTTTCCCCTTTCCCTCCTGCTCTCAACCGAAGAGAAGGAGTAACGAACCCCTGCATCTTCTTCCGAGGTTTCCGAGAGACTCTTAATCCTTAACTCATTAGGGAGCAAATGAACTGGGGAGGTTGTCCTGTCTGAAACACGAGAGTGAGGGATTGACCCCGCGAGTGTATGACCGGAGATTTGCGTGTGTAGCGCTAATTGCATGCGAACACCTTGCGTGACGGGAGTCTCTCTGCCATAAGAGTTAAACTTTTGATGGTCATGGGCGCAGTGTTGGATGAGCGTACGCGAACACTCCGCGCGACAAGAGTCCGAAGACTCTCTGTCATAAGAGTAAAACTCTTGGTGACTTGTTTCACAAGAACCAGAAGGTTCAGCGTGATCGTGTGCGCCCCTAGAGGTTGTCTTGCGGGAACCCAAAGGGCCAGAGCAACGGGAAACGGAAGTTTCCCTTGTCACGAGACACCGAAGTGTCAGCTAGACTAAATGCACAAGAGCCGGAGGTTTCAGCAACTTGAGTTGCGAGAAAACGAAGGGATAGTGCACCAGGAAAACGAAGTTTCCTTGTCACAAGACCCCAAAGGATCAGAGATCGAGAATTCAAAGGCGAGAGCGATCTTCTCTGAAGATAAAGAGTGAAGCAAGGAGAAGCGCTCTATCTGACTTTTTAGAGCAAACGGAGACCCTCAAACTATTATGCGAAGAAGAGGGTTCGAGGTCAGGACGTGCTTTGCCCTTGGCCGCGCTCCTGGCTTCTTAGATGATCCCTTGCAAGAGAAAGACGACAACGAGGCAGAACGATGATGAGAGGGAGCATTCTTCTTAGGTTTGTGGCAAGAGCGCATATAGTCTCGAGGCGAGATGTCTCGGGGAGAGACAGAAGGTGAGAAAGAGTGAGCACGATGATGTCTCCTTCTATATCGCCTGTCTCTTCGGCGAGCACATCTAGGTGAAGGCGTATACGGGCGCGCGGGAGAGTGTTCTCACACGTCTGTGCTAGCCGTAGGGCGCGCGCACGCAGGAGAAAGTGCCCTAGCGTGCGGGCGCACAGTGGATTCATACGGGGCGCGCGGGAGAATGTTGGCGCGCATCCCTAGAAGAGGAATCACGACCGTGCGCGCATATCCTTGTGGATGCTCGTGGGAGAAGGCTGGCGCGCCGGTAAGCGTTGGCGCGTTGGTAAGGGTTGGCACGCGGGAGAAGGCAGCATGGCTGACTTGTCAGAAGTCCTGCTATCAGTAGAAAGTTGGCGCGCAGGTTTTACCTGGCGTGTAGGATGGTGCGCAGTATAGCGGGCAGGAGAGTGAGATGTTGGGCGCGTATGCGCACGTGCAGAGAATGTTGGTGCGCGGGAGCGCGTAGGAGAGCACTGGCGCGCAGGAGAGCGCCATTGTGCAGGAGATTGGTGGCGCGCAGGTGAGCGCATGGTGCGTGATGGAGCTATGCTCTTGTTGGAGCGTACGCTCTTGAAGCCCTATGTTAGGGTAAGGAGGAAGCGCTCTTCTTAAGTTTGTGACGAGAGCGCTTATAGTCTTGCGGCGAGACATCTTGTGAAGAGATAGAAGGCGAGGAAGAGCGAGAACGATTATGTCTCTTCCTATGTCGCCTGTGTCTCCGGCGAGAACGTAAGGGCGAAGGAGTGTGAGCTCTCCTTATCCTCTTCTCTCTCTCCCTCCTAGCCTCCGAAGAGGGCAAGGACAATGAAGTGGAGGAGGAGGTACTGCGATGTCCACTTCTACATACTTGGCATGGGGACCCTCAGAACACCTATGACCTCTGTAGCCAGGGCATAGAGAAAGAGGATCCACCTCCAGCAGCGACATAAAGGTGCCCGGAACACTTCCTCATAAAAGAGAACATCACATCTAACAAAGAAAAAGAAACAGGATTAATCAATAAACCAAAAAAGAAAGGCTAGTCTGCCAGGCAAATAAAGCCGGAGCAGCGGTGTTACCACAGCGACGGCTAGAATTCGATTGAAGGTAAACAGCAGCTACCGACCGGCGGTCCCCCAGGTGGGTAATTACCTGCCCGGTCGTTAACGACCTTGTTAAGGTTTTTCTGCCATATTTTCCAGCTCGTGCTAGAATATCTCCTATAGTAGAGAATGAGGGTTTGTATCAAGTGTAGGAACAAATATATGGTTCATGTATCTGGCTGGAAATTAAAGTATCATATATTTACCAAATAATGAAAGTGACGATTGTCTAAAAGCAAACGGTAAAATTTATGGGTATGAACTAATCTGCCCGAAAAGGGAACTGAAAAGGATGTATAACACAAAAAGTCTTTATATATGTAGAATACAATATGAATAGGCTTTACAGTATATACATTTTTCACATATGCTTTTGCTTTTTTATCTTGTTTCATAAGGTAATAATAGTAGGCAATAATAGTGTTGGCCGGAGTCTGCGTATGCAAATGCACACTTACAATTACACATACAGTATAAACACATCCATTCAACAAACAATTATTTCTTGTATATTTATTATAAATTTCTTATGATCGTTCACTTAATTTGCTAACATTCTGATATTGAAAAAATCAAATTGCATCAAAAACTATCTTATCAAGGCATCAATAACGAAAAAGTTCTTAACATGTGTTTAATTCTTTTTTTTTTAAATATATTCTTTATAGTTCTGTGAGATGTAATTATTAAACATTAATCCCTATTTCAAGGGAACCACGAATTACTGGAGTCCCCCGGAATTACTGGAATCCCCAGGTAAATACTGGAATCCCCTTGAAAATTACCAAAATCCTCTACATCATCACTGCAAACCCTTAGAAATCGATAAATAATATGTGCTTTAATTAATTTACATTATTTCTTAGTAAATTAATTAAATAAAATGTGTATTTTAAAGAATTTTTCTATGTACCCTTTACACAATATCTAAAAGGGTACAGAACCTAACAAACCCACCTAACCTAACCTAGTAGTTCCCAGGTGACAACCCGTAGATGGGGGAAAGCCCCCGGACCCCCTCCCCAGGTCACAACCCCTAGCCGGTGGCAAGCCCCCAGACCCCCTTCCCAGGCCACAACCCCTAGCCAAGGTCCTACCTGCAATTATATAAAAAATATAAATGCTAAAAACATGAAAATAACATATTTCAACAAAAACACATATTATTTATCGATTTCTAAGGGTTTGCAGTGATATTGTAGGGGATTTCGGTAATTTTCAAGGGGATTCCAATATTTACCTGAGGATTCCAGTAAATCCGGGGGATTCCAGTAATTCGAAGTACCGCCATTTCAAGGGCATTCGTTTGATAAATAAATATTGGGTAATTTAATTTGCGGTAAATGAGAAAATATTAAGTTTCATAAAATCGCGAAACTCGTGATGGGGCAGTCATCCTTTTGGTTAAGAAAAGTCAGAAATAGGTGGTTTTCACTATTCATCACAGAAAGAAATGGATAAAGCATAAGATAATAAGTTGGAAAATACAAGTTTCCTGTATTTGGATAGAAATTAAAGTATATAATTACCCTAATTCCAGATCATTATATCACTGCAGAGTGCACACGGAATAGAAATTAATACTCGATCTAGTCTCTATTAATCATAAAAACATTGTATTCGATTATGTTCAGCTCATCAGGTTAGTGAACTGTTTACCTTGAAAAAAAAAAATGGCCAAATTCATTCGCAGATAATTTTCTTTTATAAGTTTTAATCTCAGAAATACGAAGAAACTTAAAAAAACCCACAGATTTCACTATAAAAAAAAAGAAAATTACATAACTATTTTAGAATTTACTGCTTTCGAACACCAAAAAAGGCATTACATCTTAGCTATTAATTCGGATAGTTTAGATAAAATTCTCTATCTAGATAATATATTACCTTTGATATAATACCTGATAAAGAAATTTGCATGTTAAATTCTATGAATTGGATTCCTTTTGAGATGTAATGGAAAATATCCAACAATTCTGAAAAGAATACGAAATTTAAAAAGATGTAAAACCAAGTTCCAAACGTCTTGCTCGTCAATAGTACCAGTTAATGTCGTTATCATAATGTGATTGTTTTCTGATTGTTTTTCTCGTAACAATTATTATCAGGTAATCGCTTGTATGTGTTGTCACCGAATACTAAGTATTTTATATTATGTGTCGAGGTTTTTCTTACGTTCTTTTTTATATAAAAAGTGGGATTATCAACGTTAAACAAGAGTTCAACAGGCTAAGCTGTACAGTGTGTTACAGCTAGGCCTAGGCTCCATGCATCTCCGGGAAAGGTTAGTAAAGGACGCTTAATTGCATATGATTATTATCCTGAATTCAAAGAGTGCCTTATTTTGGCTTTTTATATGATAAATAAAATGTAGGCTTAGTCTCAGTTGATTATAGCTTGCAGCCTACTTCTGATCTAATGTAAAGTTTTACTGTATTACAGATTCTCATTTCGAACAGAAAATATATATTTTCCCATAGCAAATAACGTGATTTAACCGAATTTGACCTTCATTTCAACCGCAAACAAACAACAACCACTTCGACTAACATTAAGTAGCTGAACTGGTTGCTGTTATTACGACTGAAATGAAGGGTAAAACCGGTTATATCGCGTTATTTTCTACCGGAAAACATATTTTCTGTTGAAATGTTTAAACATAAGGTCTTTTGTTATATATTTTCTGTTAAAATGTTTAAATATAACTTGTTCAATTTCTCTGTCGCTTCACTCGTCAAGAAGGTATGTACTGCAAACGATATCATTAGCAATGTTACGCAGCGTTACCAATGGTACACTGCCATTGCTAACGTTAGCATGTGTATTTCGAAGCATTTATCCATATACCCTTTACACAATATATTAAAAGGTACAAAAGGGTACAGAACCTAACAAACCCACCTAACCTAACCTAGAAGTTCCCAGGTCACAACCCGTAGACGGCGGCAAGCCTCCGGACCCCCTTCCCAGGTCACAACCCCTATCCAAGGATCTACCTGCAAATATATAAGATTAAAGGAATTAATTACTTACTTTTATGACTGCGACGACGAAACTTGTGGGTCACCGGGGTGTTGAGACTGACGTCTTAGCTTCTGTTTATCCACAACGCCATTTCTTTTTTGTCTTAGCTTAGTACTGCACTTGGGACACTGTAAACGTTGGGCTATTACATTATGAGATTTAAGAAAATTATCAATATTGGAATTCACTGAAATACTTTCAAGTATGGATTACTGCAGCTGTTACAAATTTCTAAAACTTCCTTCGTAAAATACGCAAAAAGACGTTACTTGAACTAACAAAGACCTGACTTGGACAAAGGTTTCCACGGAAAAGGGTTTATTGGAAGGTTGGGGTTGGGAAATATTAACCCCCCTGTGCAAACTTTCCATACGTATGAGTTCGTGATTGTTTAACGGAAAAGCAACGGAGTCTAGAGAGTAAACATGAATGAACCAGAATGGGAAACTTGTCCAGAGCAAGTATTTATGTGAAATCTGGGGGTGACAAGGTAATAACAAAATGAGTAAAAGTAATATAGAAAGATAAAATGGAGTGTATGATAGATAATATTTAATGGGAATTTAAAATGAGGTGATTTTATAAGATATCGGATAATAAAATGAGTAATTCTTGGGTCAAACATAATAAGTATATGAGGGTATTACATAAAAGGAATCTTATAGTTGTACTGAATTAAGTAAAATACTTGAATAAAGCGGGTGAAGTCGAATAGTTGAATGAGGCTGTTAAAATGACGTTGGGGAAAATGGGGAGGGGTTATAAGAGAAGAAGTAATCCTATTGGTGGAGGGAAAGTTTATGCGCAGGTGGGAGGAGTTTATGGGCAGAAGGTCGAAAGTTACGTACAAACGAACAAACGAGAGCGACTGCAACGGGCCGGTAGAATGTCAACAAATAAATGAAAAACACTGCTAATGTTAGCATGTTACACTAACATTACTAATGGCTGCTCAATATTACCATATTTTTGTCATTGGTTTATTATACATCCAAGAAGGTAATGTATAGAGAAGAAAAGGCTTGTTTTACCATTATACTGTATACCGAATCCCAAGTATGTTTTCTCCACCCAAAACCCCGGTTTCCCACTGGGGGTCCCCCATTATCGATGGATATAGATATTTATATATTTCTGAAACTATTCACTTGCGACGGGAACGAGTGTCATTTTCGAAGAGAGCGGAATTTTTTTCAACAGAAAAAGTAGTCTTTTCCCTAGGTTACATTGCCCTGTAATACAGTACAATATTACCCTCTTGATGTAGGCTCCAAAAGGGTGATATATACCCCTACACCACTCTAGACTGTTAAAATCTCACTAACTTTAAGGTGAAAGTTTCATATTTCGGTAAATTTTTATGCAAACATAACTATCTCTTTCTGCTTGAAAAAAAATTCCCGACTATGAAGTAATTATATGTCTTTTGAACCTCTGCGACAGTAAATGGTGAATTCCTAGATGTTTTCAACGAATCTGATGGATTAAGCTGGCAAATTCACTATTCTTGAGTCGCGATAGTTGCTACTATAAACGGAAAAGAAATATGAATTTCCAACAAAAACGGTTGCTAATGTCGGAGTAAACAAAATATATAAGATTACAGAATTACGCTCCACAAGAAATATTTCTAGATTTCACCACTTTCCATTTTTTTTTTTATGTGAACAAATATATTCAAAAACTTGCATTCATTGTTAAGTGTGGGGGTTTCGCCTCCAAACCCTATAGTTTACGAAACCCACCAGAAATTTATCAGGATTTAACCACTTAAAATACTTTTGGTATGGGAACGCTTATACGGAATGACCTAAACATCACTTAGAGCATATTTCAATTGTATCGACTTCGTAACATTTATACAAAATGGTCTAAATCTCACTTCAAACGCAATTTACGTTTGAATAGAACATTTGGTATTTGTTTACAAGAGCATGCTCTCCATTTCCTCCAAAATTATGCATTCCTGCAGCTCTCCTCTTTTTGTACAGTAATTAGGAGGTTCTTTAAATGCTGGGAAAGCAAAAAGATAGGAAGATATGTTGTGGGAGGGGGAGGAGGTACTAAGCGACCGGAAACCGACATCGTCAACATAGTCAATCAGAGAAGTTTGTGACGTCAGCGGACATTTGGTATATATTCAAAATATATACTAAATTAAAAGATGGATCAATTACTCAAAAGTGTCACTATTTGTGAATTGCAATAAAACTAGTTTGTTCCGTAACTGAAATACAAACCACGCTATTTACATGGGGTAATTACTTTGGCGTAGCTGAATGACGAGCCATAAGAATTTTAACGAGGGTTTACTAGTAGGGAGGGGTAGCTTGCTACCCCTCCCCCCTCACACACACAGTGCGTGCTCCACTTTACTTTTGGTTCGGATGGCGAGCGGATGTCTCTGCTCCCATCCTCGCTTGACGGCCATTAATGTTTTGTCTTTTAACTTTTTCTTATACAGTACTTGGTATATTTAAACATTATTGATGTATATATATATTCTTGTGTATAGAATATAGTAAGTTTCCTTTTCAGTGGTGTGCGGTGTGTGTAGTGTACGTCTTCGAGAGTGGTCGCCGGCTTAGGGCTAGGCCACCACGATTCTCTTCTTGGTCACGGCCGTTCACTCCTAGGCCACCATGGTTGCCTTCATGGAGAGCGGCCCCTCTCTCGAGGTCGTTCACCTCTTACTCCGTACTACGTCTTCTACGATAGCTTCTCGGGCTGAGTCGCTATTTCGTTTTATTTTTCTCGGTTATTTTTATGGAATCTAATTGTATTTTTAACTTTTCAGCCCGGGGAACACTTCCCTTCGGGGGTCTGTGATTCTTGGAACATTCAAAGTCAGTTACATAATTATAGTTGTTATAATTCTGTTTTTGTTTTTCGTCCTCCCTCCTCGCCCGTGCATGTCAGTAGGGAAGGAGGGCGCATACCTAACTTTCGTTCTTATGTTTTACTTTCCCTCGGGGTTACTCTTCGGAGTTTTCACCCGGGGGAATTTCTGTTAAATAATTATTCATTTTTCTTTCCCAGTTTACGATGCTGTTTCTTCGTGGACTGTAGTTTGCCTTCGAAGCAGAGCTGTCCTGTTATGCCTGGGGAGTCTGCTGTCGCTGCCGTCTCTCTAGGACATCGTCATGGGCGTTCCCTTCTCTTAAAAGTTCCCCCGTGACTACTGTCAGCTCTTCAGTGCATCCTAGAACGATAAGGAGGTTCGCCTCCAAGGGTAGTTAGTTAACTTCCCTTCTTACCCTTTTTCCTGGTCCTTAGGCAGTTATACTCTTGGGTCTGAGCGACCGCCCTTGTAACTTGCTCAAGGTGCGGTTGCAAGGCCGCACCATGGTACTAGCGACTATGCCCTAGGGGCTGAGCGGTCGCTTCTGTAGCTATGCAGAATCAGTCTTGTGACCTCTCTCGTTCGCGAGGGAGGCCGCACTAAGGGTTCCTCTTCGGAGGATTGCTCCTTATGGTCTCCTCTACGAAGTGTCTCCTCCCGGTCGCGTGAGAGGACACTCATAGAGACTCCTCTCCGGAGGATTGTTCCTGTTTATGTCAGCTGATCCTACGGCCCTTGGGGGCACCATCACCAGTCTCTTCTACGAAGTGTTCACCTCTCTCGTTCGCGAGAGAGGCCGCTCATAGAGACTCCTCTTGGGAGGATTGTTCTTGTTGAAACAGCTTGCTGTTCAGTCACTAACACTTTGGTGTTTAGTGACAGGGAAACTTCGGTTTCTCGTTTCTCTGACCATTCGGGGTCTCGTAACATTAGTTACGCAGATCCCTCGGGCTCTCGTAACTTTAGTCACTACTACACTTCGGTGATTAGTGACAGGGAAACTTCGGTTTCTCGTTGCGCTGACCCTTCAGGGTCTCGCAACTCAACCCTTCGGGGCCTCGCTTCACAGGGTACGTTAGACCTTTGGTCTCTCGTTCCCTCAGTGAACCTGCTGACCTGCCGTATCCGTTCCTGGCTGCTGACGCGCTTTGGGCGCCCACGCTCCCCGTTATCCAATGGGCTCCATTTCCTCCGGGGCAGAAGAGGCTTTCTCACATTGTAAGTAAGTCCCTTAAGCGCCAGGTATCCCCTGCGCGCCAACGTTCTCTTGAGCACTAGCGCTCGGTTGCTGTTCCTGAGACTGCCTTCCAGAGGCATACCGTTCCAGAGGCTGCTACCAATGTTCCCTGCGCATTAGCGTACATCGTTGGAGTTCCTGAGATAGCGCACAGGCGCTCACCAGCGGTTCAGCCTGCGGTGTCTCCAAGTCTCTTCTACAAAGGATACCTCTCCCGTTCGCGGGAGAGGTCCCTCACAGAGACCACTCCTCGGAGTGTTAAGCAGTTCTTCTAGTTGATCGTCGGCTCTCTGAAGCAGACCTGCCTGGTCCTCTTCAGGGGATGCCCTCCCTTTTAGGGACACATCCCAGTTCCTGATCTACGAGTTAGCTGATCCTTCAACCTAGCGCACGCGCGCAGTTACGCGCGCGCGCTCTCACCGACTATCTTCTGTTGCGTACTAAAACGCGCAAGGGCCGACGATCTTCACTCGCGCGTAATCGCCGAAGATCGTGCGCGCACGGGAATCCATAATCTCCGAGGTCTGTCCACACGCGGTTTCCCGCGCGATCGTCGAAGACCATTAGCCGACGATCTTCTGAGACGCACTAGGCGCGCAAGCGCCGACGATCTTCATAACGTGCGTAAGCGCCGAAGATTGTTCCGCGCGCGGGACAGTTGCCCTCACGCGATCATCGCGGATCGTCCACGCGCGGTTTCCTGCTCGTCCGCGCGCGATCGCCGACTATTTTCTCTCACGCGCGAGCGCCAACGATCTTCGCACACGCGTAAGCGCCGAAGATCGTCCACGCGCGATTGCCGACGATCGTCTTACACAGCCGAAGATCGTACGTGGTGGGCATCAATGGTTTCCCGCACAATCACCAACGATCTTCTCTCGCACTAACGCCGACGATCTTCGTACACGCGTAAACGCCGAAGATCATCCGCGTTTATTTCTTCCGCGCACGGGATGGTTTCCCGCGCGCAATTGCCGACGATCTTCTGTCGCGCGCAAGCACCGACGATCTTCTGTCGCCAAAGATCGTCCGCGCGCGGGATGGTTTCCCCCACGCAATCGCCCACGATCTTCTTTTGCGCACAAGCGCCGACGATCTTCTTTTGCGCACAAGCGCCGACAATCTTCTTTTGCGCACAAGCGCCGACGATCTTCATACGCGCAGGAGCGCCGAGGATCGTCCGCACGGGCACCGATGGTTTCCCCCGCACGATCACCAATACGCCCACGCGAGTACGCGTGCGCGCAAGCGCGAATATCCTGCTACGCACGATTCATTCACGCAATACCCAGAACTGGGCTTTTCGCGCGATCACCAGCGTGATCGGCGCACCAATCTCCAACACGATCACGCCTGAATTACTGTACATTAAGGATTCTGGCGGTCAGGCCACCATCGCGTTCCCCTCCCGCAGAGCAGCGCCCTCTCCGGAGGAGTGGAGGTTTCCGGACAGGTCTAAGGACTCTTCTCCCTTCATTGCAGATACTCTACAGGCGAACCCTCATGTGTCGACTCCTCCAAGGGATCGAACGATCCCCTTCCCTCCAGAGGGACTATCTGACAGCGCGACGGTCAGTCAGCAACCCTGGTTGGACACCGTTGTCAGAGCGCTTACGCAGGCTATGAAGCCTGTGCTTTCTGAGTGGGGTCACTAATCAGTAGCAACTTCCTCCCCCCCTGAAGAGGGAGAGAGGAATCCCTGACTTGGTATCTCCTCCAAGGACTATCCTGTCCCTTCACGAGTCCTTACGCAGGCTCCTATCCCTCCTCAGACTTCCTCCCCCTCCCCTGCGGATGAGCATTACCCATCCCCAGGAGGGTCGGAAGATCCGGTCCTCTCCCCCATCACACCAATGGGGGAATCCCCGCCTCTTCCTGAGAAATCTTCTCGTACGGAGGGGGCGAAAGCCTTACATCCTTCATTGCTGGAGTCCTGCTTCCCTCCTAGGAGGGAACCGAAGGCCCAAGTCTTTCGCAAGGACCCGACAGGAACCAGATGGACCCTTGGAGAATGTCTGCGAGTCTCCCCAGGAAGAGCCTCTGGGGACGGGAGACCTCCCTGCCAGTCTAGCAGGAGGAGAGCTCCAGGGGTCAGAACATGCATTCTGGCAGGTCCTGACCCTCAGGAGGAACCTCAAGGGGACCCCAGACCCAGAGATTCCTCCTCGTGAAGGGAAGGATACGGTCCTGGACTGAATCTTTGCCTCCCAGGTACTCCTTAGGGCCAGTGCAGCTTTGCCCTGGTCTCAGGGAATGAAGAGCACCAGAGACAAGGCTGAGGGCCAGCTCTCTGAGCTTGCCTCCTTCAATAGATCCAGTGTCGGTAACAAGCCCCTCCCTCCTCCCTGGGTAGGGATCGGTAAAGGGGCAGGCCCTCCGGGCGGAAGTCTAGACCATGTTGAAGAAACGCTCCCTCCAAGAGGTTGTGAACGGGTCTCCAGGCTTCTACAATCGACTCCTCCCTGTGAGAAGGCGTCTGGAGGTTGGAGACCGGTCATCGACCTCTCGACACTGAACGGGTTTGTCAAACAGTCTCCGTTCAGTATGGAGACGGCAGACACGGTCAGTCTTGCAGTGAGACCACAAGACTTCATGTGTACACTGGACCTGAAGGACGCGTACTTCCAAATCCCGGTCCACCCGTCTTCAAGGAAGTACTTTGGATTTTGCCTGGAAGACAAGATATACCAGTTCAAGGTGCTGTGCTTCGGTCTCTCCACAGCACCTCAAGTGTTCGCCGAGGTGTCCACTCTGATCTCTTCATGGGCTCACAGGATCGGCATCCGTCTCCTCTGATCCTAGCAGACTCGAAGGCAACCCTTCTTCGCCATCGAGACAAGTTTCTCGGACTTTGCCAAGTTCTAAGGATCATGGTAGTCCTCGAGAAGTCCTCTCCGCAGCCCTCTCAGAGTCTGGTATACCTAGGCATGGTCATAGACACCAATCTCCAGAAAGCCTTCCCTTCAGACGTCAGGATAGCAAGGCTGAGGAAGGTCGCGAGACCTTTCCTCACACGAGAAGAACTTCCAACCCAAATGTGGTTACGTCTCCTCGACCATTTCTCCTCCCTGGCCCGTCTGGTTCCCAACAGTCGCCTCAGGATGAGTTCTCTCCAGTGGCGACTCAGGTCGGGGTGGAGTCAGGGACACGACTCCCCGGACACCTTGATCCCTATGGGACAACCGGAACAGACGGACCTCCAGTGGTGGGTAGCAGATGAGAATCTACGAAAGGGAGTGGACCTTCTCGTCCTCCCCCCAGACTTGATGCTGTTTTTGGACGCATCAAAGTAAGGGGGGGGGGGGGGCGTTCTGATCCACAGGACCTCAGGCCGGTGGTTAGAACCAGGAAAGTACCTTCTCTAGACCTACTAGAGATGAAGGCCGTGTTCCTGGCACTTCAGTAGCTCCTCCAAGCCTGGCGGACTACTCTGTGGTTGTGAGGAGCGACAACACCACAGTGATGGCTTATATGCTCAGACAGGCAGGTACTTTTTCAGAACAGCCATCCCATCTTGCAGTAGAGATACTGAGATGGCCCGAGTTCCTCCCGATCACCCTAGCAGCTCGCTTCATTCCGGGCAAAGGAATGTACTCGCCGACAGTCTGAGCAGTGCGACACAGATACAGTGAACCCTCGTTTATCGCGGTAGATAGGTTCCAGACGCGGGCGCGATAGGTGAAAATCCGCGAAGTAGTGACATCATATTTACCTATTTATTTAACATGTATATTCGGACTTTTAAAACCTTCCCTTGTACGTAGTACTGTTAACAAACCACCCTTTAATGTACAGAACACTTAATGCATGTACTACAGCACCCTAAACTAAAACAGGCACAAATATTAAAGGCGATTTTATATCATGCGTTTCCTAAACACCTAAAAAGCACGATAAAAAATGGCAACCAATGTTTTGTTTACGTTCATCTCTGATCATAATGAAGAAACAAACTCATTTAGTGTACAGTACACATATATGTATAGGTTAGTTTTTGCATCGATTATATTGATTATACAGTACTGTATGTTGATTTGTTTATTACCAATGTTTTAATTTACGTATTTTTCTTAGGACTTCCAAATGAAATGTTTTTCTTTATGACGCCGCCTGAAACGACGGCGTGTACGCTCAGTAAACAACCACGCTCAGAACAAACAAGGCATTTAACGCGCATGATGATAGTGATAAATAATGATACAGTACATACAGTATTTACAGTAAAAGCATTTACAAAATATGTTACCTTACAAATATAAATTATACAGTATTGTACGTAGCAAAGGAGGAAAACAATTTACGAGAGAGAGAGAGAGAGAGAGAGAGAGAGAGAGAGAGAGAGAGAGAGAGATTGTTTTACGTACGTAAATGTAAATTTTAAACAAAAAAAATATGATAGGTTACAACATGTAGACTTTTAAAACCTTCCCTTTAACTTAATGCATACAGTACGTACAGTACTAAACTATAAAACAGGCACAAATACAGTTTTAGAATGTACAGTAAGAATATTAAAGTAAAAAATAAAGATTGTTACTGTACTCACCACGAAAGAAGTTGAAGAAAAACTTGAATGGTGATGGCGATGAATTTGCTGCACAGTAGAAATGATGATGATGAAGCTGATGATGTGTTCTACTGTGCAGCCAATGATAGTATTTTACGTCTCTTCAGACGGAGGTGTCTTTTCCTGGGACACCTCTTCAACTTCTTCCTGGGAAACTTCTTCAATTTCTTCCGAAGGCGTACTAGCAGGAGGAACTGGCTCTTTTTTGCGAGGCTGAAAGAACATTGTGATCGGAAGTTGTTGCCGCTGCTTCTTTTTTCGATCCAAGAGCATTTTGTAGGGAGTCATGTCTTCATCGATCTTGTTGCAGAATTGCATCGAGCGAACCATATCCTCGTCCCACTCTTGCAACATTTCTTTCAACTCCTTCGCATGGTTGCAGGCCTTGGCAAGCCGTTCTAATGTTAAGCCCGTTTCTTCGACATTTTCTTGGGTCTCTTCCTGGGTATCACTCTCTTCCTCACTTGCCGATTTCGTCAGGTCTTCGAGGTCTGCGTCAGTTAGGGGCTGGGAATGGCAGTCCAACAACTCGTCGACGTCTTCAGTCGTCATGTCGCCAAACCCGTCACCTCCAATTATGGCAGCCAACTGCACAGATTTCCGTATTGCAGAGTGTTGGATTTCCGACGGAGTAAATCCCTTGTCGTCGTAAACAATATCGGGCCACAACTTCTTCCAGCTCGCATTCACGGTTGCAGGTTTCATCTCTTGAAGTGCCTTCTGAATATTCTGCAGGCACGTGGCTATGGTGTACTGCCGCCAGTACGCCTTCAAGTTAAAATCTTCATCCTCGTCATCTTGGGCAGCATCCACACACGCAACGAGGTCCGCCAAGGTATTCTTTGTGTAGAGGGCCTTGAACGCCCTGATAACCCCCTGGTCCATAGGTTGAATTAATGACGTGGTGTTGGGTGGCAGGAACTCAACCTGAATGCCCTCATGCGACAGGTCAGTTGCGTGTCCACCAGCGTTATCCATAAGGAGAAGGATCTTGAATGGCAAGCCCTTCTCTAAGAGATATTTGCTGACTTGCGGGATAAAACACTGATGGAACCAGTTGGAGGTCAGCATCTTCGTAATCCATGCTTTTTGATTATGCATCCAGTACACGGGAAGGAGACTCTTATTTTTATTTTTCAAAGCGCGAGGATTTTTCGACTTATAAATAAGCCCCGGCTTTAACAAAAATCCAGCAGCATTGCCACACATCACGAGGGTAACGCGATCCTTGAATGCTTTAAAGCCAGAGGCTTTGGCTTCCTCTTTGAACAGGAAAGTTCGCGACGGCATTCTCTTCCAAAACAAGCCAGTCTCATCCATATTAAAGACTTGTTCCGGCTTGTATCCACCTTCGGCGATAATATTCTTGAACGTCTGGTTCACGTAAGTTTCAGCAGCGGCAGTGTCAGCGGAAGCAGACTCCCCATGCAGGGAAACGCTTTTCAGGGCGAAGCGTTTCTGAAACTTCGCGAACCATCCTTTGCTTGCGGAAAAACGTTTCTGAGGCTGGGAATCAGTGGATGTCCCTGGTTGAGGATCATCTGCATCATCATCATCTTCAGCATGGTTGCCGTCGTCGTCTTTAGGTTCCTTTGCAGCAAAATTCTCATATAAGCTCAAAGCCTTTGTTTGGATGGTGTTCGTATCCAACGCTATGTTCTTCTTCCGGCAGTCGGCAATCCACACAGCTAAAGCACCTTCCATGCGTACGATCGTTTTATTACGCGTTGTAACGACTCGCTTCGCTGATCTGCTAAAGGTGATTGCAGCCGTCTTTCTAATGTTCGCCTCGTCCTTCTTGATATAGCGAACAGTAGATTCGTTGATGCCAAAATGGCGGCCGGCGGCCGCGTAACTTCTACCATCTTTTAACATGTCGAGAAGCGTAACCTTCTCAGCTATCGTCATCATCCTTCGGTGGCGTTTAGGCTCACTACCAGCCTTAAGAGAAGCAGAACGCTTGGGAGCCATTACAGTAGGATTTACAGTAACAAAAAGTTCAACTTAAAAAAGTCGCACACAGCACAGATTCCCACACTTAAGAACGTCTACTCAGCGATACGCGGTAACAGAGAGTGGACGATCCAGCCCCGCGAGAACTTTGATGCTGCGGGTAGGAGATGCGGGCAAAACACCAATCACAGGCTAGATAACAAAACTTGAGTTCTGATTCGTCATCTATCAGCGCTTGAACCAATCACAACCCGTCTTACAGTACTATGATGCGTTGGTTACCTACTCATAGAAGATGCCCCGCGCATACCGAACGTACGTAGATTAAGTACAATACCGTAATAATAATAAATAATGATAATAATACTGTACAGTAATAATAATAATAATAATGATAATAATAATAACAATAATAATTTTATTAACAACAACAACAATAATAATAATAATAACAATAATAATAATACAGCTTTACGTACGCTATTTTACGCCTCTCTCTCTCTCTCTCTCTCTCTCTCTCTCTCTCTCTCTCTCTCACTCTCTCTCACTCTCTCTCTCTCTCTCTCTCTCTCTCTCTCTCTCGTACGCTTATTCGAAATGTGATTTTTGCAACAAAGAATATTATTGGATGCAGTACTGTTCTACGTACGTATACATACAAAAGATTCATGGAAAAGAAGCACATCCATTACAGTACACACCATTCTAATATGGTATGACTGCATCTGATTTGCGTTTCATGTTCGATTTAATTTTACTACGTACTGTATACAGTACTGAATTATCGTATGATCACATTCTCTTTTCGTGTTTTATTTCTTTCTGTGCTGAATTATATATCATATGTAATGCAATGAACAATCAGTAAGAACAGATATTACTAATTACAGTATTAATGGAATTACAGGTAACAAAATATCGTATTTGGTTGTCTTCAGATTTCGCGGTATTTTTGAATTTTCCGGAAAATCCGCGATATGTATATATATATGGGTTATGGGAATACCCCGCGAAGTGGTGAATCCGCGATTGTCGAACCGCGAAGTAGCGAGGGTTCACTGTACTAGATACCGAGTGGACTTTGGATCCTCAAGTAGCCTACAAAGTCCTGACTCTGTGGGGTTCCCCAACTGTGGACCGGTTCGCTACAGCACTGATCTACAAGCTCCCGCTGTGCTGCTCCCCGGTCCCTGACCCCAAGGCCCTCTGGTGAGATGCCTTCCAACAACGGTGGGACAACATCGATGTGTTCGCCTTTCCCCGTTCTGGCTGATGAGGAGAGTACTCTACAAGACAGTTTCGGTCAGTCTCTCAATGACCTCCATAGCTCCGCTAGGGCATCTCGCAGAATGGCTCACCAGACCTTCTGTAACGCCTTACGGAGCTTCCAAGGGAACTCCCTACACGTCACGGGTTACTCACGCAACCACATGCCAACATCCTCCACAAAGCCGTAGCTTCGCTTTGACTTCACGCCGTAAGACTATCCAGCATCTCCTCAAAGAGAGAGGATTTTATGTCTGGACTCCTGCGCAAGTCTTCCGCAGTAGTCTACCAGGCGAAGGGGCGAGTTTACTGTGGTCGGTGTCGTGGAAAGGGTATCCCTCCACACGATGCCACTTCCAGCAATAGCGGAACTCCTCGTGTATTTGCGGGATGAAATGTGCCTTTCAGTTTCGGCAGTGAAAGGCTATCTCTCAGCCTTTAGTCTTGCCTTCAGGCTCAAAGGATAGACATTTCTTCCTCGCTGGAACACTCTCTCCTCATACGAGGCCATGTTCTCTCCTGCCCTCAGTCGGAAGTGAGACCTCCTCCTTGGAACGTGGTTCGAGTCCTCAAGTCTCTAAAGAGACCTCCCTACGAACCACTACGTAAGGCTCCAGATCACCACCTTACCGGGTAGACAGTGTTCCTGCTAGCCTTAGCCTCGGCCGAGCGAGTCACATGGTCTCTCATACGACATCGCCCATTCAAGGGGATAGGGAGAGGTAACGTTCAGGTTCGTCCCTGTGTTTTGTTGCTAAGACTCAGAACCCAGGAGTGCCGGACCCGCGGTTTGACTCTTTCCAGGTTTTGAGTCTCCGTCCTGTAACAGATGACCCAGACCATCTCCTACCTTGCCAATAGGGAATCTGAGGTTGTGTCTTGAGAGAACAGCTGCAGTTCGTCCCCAGGTTCAAGCCTGGTTCGTGGACACTGGGAAAATGAAGAGAAGGGTCACCAGGAATACCATCTTAGCCTGGATTCGCAGCCTTGAATCCTGACCCTTCTTCGTCACATCGCCCTAGAGCGCATGATGTCAAGTGCGTAGCTACGTCCCTGCCCTTCATGAAGTATCATTCAGTGACGCAGGTCCTGCAAGCGGGGGTGTTGAAGCGTCAGACTACCTTCACAGCCCACTACCTGCAAGACGTGACCCACAGGAGGCTCGATACGTTTTCTATCGGCCCTGTGGTGGTTGCACAACAGCTGGTCTAAACCTAAGGCTCCTTAATGGACAAGTAGCAGAAGGTTGAGCGCATTGTTACCCAGTGTTAGTCTGCATGAATGAAAAGATCTGTCTGGCCCTTATTCTTTTCTTCATCCTCTCCTCCCTTGGAGAAAGCAGCATCCTGGGTTCTCTGCACAGCTGACCTCAAACCACTGCAGGTAGACCATGCTTCCTTGTGTTCCTAGTATTAAGTGTAATACTGTCATGTCCCCATACCCTGACGAGGTGGTATTGGGAGAGTCGTAGCCTAGATTTCCTTCTGAGGAACTCCAGGTCAACTTCCTAGGACAAGTCACTTTTCACCTTCGCACACACCTTACGTAGGCCGCGGCAGTTTCACAACTGCTAGTGAGGAGCAGGGATTCCCTATTGTCCGAGTACTTAAACACTCGAATATGGAATCCCTTGGCAAGCCAAAGCCAGTATGGCAGGGACTTACCACCCTTCCTAAAGGTTAAGTCACCCCATGTAAATAGCGTGGTTTGTATTTCAGTTACGGAACAAATGACAAATTCGTAGATAATTTGTATTTTTCATAACTATACAAACCTTAGCTATTTACACATATTTGCCCGCCAGCCCTGTCCCCCAAGATAAGTCCTACCTCTAAGTAAAGTGGAGCACGCACTGTGTGTGTGAGGGGGGAGGGTTAGTAAACCCTCGTTAAAATTCTTATGGCTCGTCATTCAGCTACGCTGAAGTAATTACCCCATGTAAATAGCTAAGGTTTGTATAGTTAGGAAAAATACAAATTATCTGAGAATTTGTCATTTTTTTTTTAAAGAAACTTTTTACGAGAATAACTATTTTTGCAGCGTATGACTGTTTTCATGGGCGGGAAATTGGCAGGCATCCTTAGGCATTGGTCAATAGATGGCGTTAGTGTAGCAAAACGTCGTCTGGGAAAACTCTTCAATCTCAAAATAGTTTCTTTGAAAAAACACTTTAATATGATTTATATCAAATATTTACCAAATATGAAATATACTTTTCACAAATAGTGACACTTGAGTAATTACTCCGTTTTTAATTTAGTATATATTTTGAATATATATCAAATGTACGCTAATGTCACAAACTTCTCTTTGGTTGACTATGTTGACGATGTCGGTTCCCGGTCGCTTAGTACCTCCTTCACCAACTCCTCCCCCTCCCGCAACATATCTTGCTATTTTTTGCTTTCCCAGCATTTAAAAAACCTAATTACTGTACAAAAATAGGAGATATGCAGGAATGCATAATTTTGGAGTAAGTGGAGAGCGTGCTCTTGTAAACAAATACCGAAGATTTTAATCCAAAACTTGCTGTGTCAATTTTATCGACACACTGTGAGCTTTCAAAGGACAACTTCGATATTATTGATGCTTTATTTTTGAATTTCACTTGATTCTCTCGGACTTTCTGAGATTAGCTTAATGACATAGATACATTCTTTAACCAATCAGCTTGCAGCTGGAGGAAAGAGTTGCCAGGTATTACATTGTTTTACATACAATGAAAGGGAAAAGGTAATATCAACTTCAGGGGGTGGGCGGAGCTATTGACATGTTTGTGTTTGCGGCAAGAATGTTTTTCATTTCTGACACATTCTATTATTTTCTGTTTTTATTCAATAAAATGGTCTTTGATCATGATGATGATGATTCTTTATCATATGGTAGTGACTTTGACAATGACAGTGATAGTGACTTACAGTATCAAAGGATATAAGTGATGGTCGTCCAAGGGTAATCGGTAAAATTTTCTTGTTTCATAAGGTGGGTAACAATACTGTAGTCTTTCCCAGAGTGTGCGTGTGCAAATGCTTAGTTATAAATACACTTATAAATACACAATTATTCTTGTATTTGTTCCCGTGCAAAATACAAACCTTCCGCTCTTTACTTAGGAGTATTATTTCGGCGAAAGCTGAAACCAGCCGATAAACTTTTTGTCGGGGTGTAACTACCCCTCGCTAGTTACCGTAGGGGGGGGGGGAGCGGGATAGGTTAACCCTCCCGCTTACACCAGCACTAGTGACTAACCGCCACTTTATTTTGGCTCGGTAGAGGAAAGACATAGTCTCTCGCTCTCCCGACAACACCCTTTTAACCAGTTACGACTAAAAGCAACTGGCCTAATGTTTATTAAATTTCCTTTGTTCCGTAACTGAATACAAACCACGCTATTTACATGGGGTAATTACTTCGGCTTAGCTGAAATGACGAGCCATAAAGTTTTAACGAGGGTTTCCTACCCCACCGCTAGTTAGCGGGGGGGGGGGGGGGGGGTAGGGAGGGGTAGCTAGCTACCCCTCCCCCTCCCCCTCACACACACCGGTTATTAGCTCACTTTACTTTTGGCTCGGAGAGACGACAGACTTGTCAGCGCTCTCCTCTCTGTTGACTGCCATAATTTTGTTTGCGTTTTCTTTTCAGTGTGTGTGAAGTTGGCCTTTATTACTCCTTATGCGTACGTGCCCTGGACTTCCCTGCTGCCCTTGTGGGACCTTTATGTCGGCCGTGGAAACGGATCCTCACTCCTTATGCCCTCAGTGTAGGGGCCAACGGTGTGATAGGTCTAATTTGTGCATTGAGTGTAGGAAGTGGTCTACCTCCCAGTGGGAGAGGTTTGGCCGGCGACGTAAGAAGGCTAAAAGAGATCTTTCTCCTTCCGAGGCTTCTCGGAAGAGAGAAAACCCCAGGTCTTCTTCTTCCGCCGCCCTTTCCTCTTCCGAAGCTCCCGCTCGGGCGGCCTCTTCCGAGATGCCGGCGAGTGGTAGCGTGGACCGTAATGTTGTTGATGTCATTAACTGATCCCGTGGTGAGGGAGAGGTCATTGCCTCCCATAGCAAGACGGCTGCCCCTTCCCCCTCGGAGGAGGTGTTTGTTTCTAATAATGATCTTTTTCAGCTTTGGGCTTCCTTGTGGCTGCAGGGTTCGCCCTCCAAGGAAGTCCTGTTTGACATGATCAAATGGGGTGCGGCCGCCGAACAATCGTCAACTTCAGCGGAGATAGATCCTCTGTCTGTGGTTGACGTTGTTGTTTCGGAAACATCCGGTGGGTCTGGCCAAACACCCGTTCCTGTGGCTGCGGAAGCGGAAGGCTCTGTCTCCCCCTCCGAACATACTTCGAGGGCGGAGCTTAGTCCTACGGTCTCTCCTTCCGTTGAGACTCCCTCTCGGGGGAGTTCTCTGGTAGAGACGCCTCTTCGGAGGCCCATTGATGGTCAGCCTGCTGATCCCACGGCCCCTCGTGGGCGTATAAGGCGGAAGGCTCGTCCTCCCCTTTGCCGTAGAGGCCTTCCTTCCTCCTTTAAAGGGGTTAGGAGGCGCCGCTTCGGCTCGTCGTCACCAGAGTCCTCTGCGGAGGAGACGACTCGCCGCTCTCCTGTCCTGCCTGCTACCAACCTAGACCTCTCCGGGGATCGTTCGCGATCCCCTTCGGAGGATGGTCGTCCTTCGGGACAAGGTGAACTGTCGCCCAGACCTTCTACATCCAAAGCTGCTGACGCGCTTTACGTGCCTCCTGAGACTGCCACTGCACAGTCTCCAGGCCCTTCAGGGTCTCAGGGACTTGAGCGCGAAACTGCGCCTCTTGCCCCTAAGCGTAAGGCTCCGCCTGCGCACCCTCCTACTGTCGTTCCTGATGTTCCTGACATAGCGCCTCGGCGCTCACCCTTAGGCGTTCGCGCCGCTGTTCCTGTTTCGCGCCAGGGTTCCCCTGCGCGCCCACGCCCATCGGCGTCCCGTCGCCCTCCAGCTGTTTCTGAAGTAGCGCGCAAGCGCCCAACTGCGCAGACGCGCCCTGCTCCTGATATAGCGCCGCCGCGCTCACCTGCGCACACGCGGCCAGTTCCTGATATGGCGCCTACGCGTCCACCGATGCCCCAGCGGCCTCCTGCGCCCACGCGCCCTCCAGTGCCTCGGCGCCCCCCAGTTCCTGTTTCATTGCACGTGATCCAGGAGGTTCCTGAGTTGGCGCACAGGCGCCCTCAGGTTCCTGCGGACTCGTCGCGCCCCTCGGAGGATAGACACAATACGCGTCCCCTCGCGATTCCGGCTCCAGCGCTCACGCGCACTCCAACGCGCTCATGCGTTACCTTGGACCCATCGCTCCCACCTAGGGAGGTTCACGATGCGCGTCCGCGTGCAGTTCTTGCACCAGCGCCCACGCCCTCTCCAACGCGACCACGCGTTGCGGCGACTCAGCACGTCGCCCCAGAGGTTACCAAGACAGCGCACGGGCGCTCACGGCCGCCTCTGGAACCGCGCTAGTCTGCTACAGACACGATCGCGCGTGACGCTCCAATATCGCGCCCTGTTCCTGCTACATGCCCCGTGCCTGTATTTAAGACAACAATGGTTGCCCAACTAACTCCAGAGCTCCCTCACGCGGCTCGCACCGCGCGACCTCCAAAGCAGCGAACCCCGGTGCGACCTGTTCCTGATGTGCGCCATGCGCGCCCACGATCACCAGCGCAACTAGCGCACCCACAGGCGAGTAGACCGATCCTTCCCAAAAGACGCCAAACCTCTCGCTCTCAGGCTGCTCGTGACCCTGCTCCAGCGCTATCGCGCCCTCGCGTTCGGCCTCCTCCTGTTCCAGCTCCTGATCGCCGCACGCCTACATCATCACCTACGCGCTCTCGCGACCATGTTCCCGCTCAAGCTGCTGTGTGCCCCCCGGCTCACGCGCTCGTTCTGTCGCCAGCGCGCCACCGCGCCATCGCTCCTGACCATTCACCTGCGCGTCATCGCGCCCGCCCCCTCCCCCGCCCACGCGGGTGTGCGAGCGATTTTCCAGCATCGCGCTACCCATCCACGCACGACCCTGCTCTGGGCCCGATACACGAGCCCCAGCGCGATCGCCGACAGGCGGATTCTTCCTTGTCGCGCTCCCCTCCCCGTAAGTGCAGACCAGCACGCTCGCCAGAGGGGGAGCGCTCCCTGAACAGGTCTAGGGATTCTTCTCTTTCAGCCCTGCAGGCGAACCCTCGTTTGTCGACTCCTCCTAGGGATCCCTCGATCCCCTTCCCTCCAGAGGGAGTGTCAGACAGCAGCCCTGGTTCGACACCCTACTCAGAGCTCGCGTGCGGGCGATTAAGCCAGCCCTCTCTGATTCGGGTCGCGAGCCAGCGGCAGCTTCCTCCCCCCTGAAGAGGAAGAGAGGAGTCTCTCTCGTGGATCCTCCTCAGAGACCTAGGCTGTGCCCGTGCAGATCCTTACGCAAGGCTCCTACGCCCCCTCAGACCGTCTTGCCCTCCCCTGCGGAGAAGGAGTACCCCTCCTCAGGAGAGTCGGTCGAGCAGGAATACTCCCCCATCTCACCAATGGAGGAGGTTCCTCCTCTTCCCGAGAGGTCGCCTCGTCCCTAGGTGGAGAAGGACCTGCCTCCTTCGCTTCTAGAGTTCTGTATCCCACCCAGGAGGGAGCCTAAGGACTCTTTAAGACGATTCCCAAATTGTCAGCTAGGATCAGGCAGGAACAGCCTAGAGCCGTCGAGGATGCCCACGTGTCCCCCCAGGAAGAGCCCCTGGGGACGTGAGACTTTGCTGCAAGTCCGTCAGGAGGAGAGCACCAGGAGTCAGAACATGCGTTCTGGCAAGTCCTGACCCTCATGAGGAACCTTAATGGGATCCCAGACCCTGAGGTCCCACCTCGTGAAGGGAAGGACATGGTTCTGGATCGCGTCTATGGCACTCAGAAACCCTCTAGGGCCAGTGCAGCTTTGCCCTGGTCCCAAGGGATGAAGAGTGCCAGAGACAAGATCGAGGGCCAGCTCGCGGAGCTTGCCTCCTCCAGCAGATCGAGTGCCGGGAATAAGCTCCTCCCTCCTCCTCGAGTCCATCAGAGGAGGTACTTTGAGATCCTCGAGGAGTCTTCGCTGAGTCTTCCCTTGCATCACTCCGTGGAAGAACTCACAGGGGGAGTCCCTCTTGAGAGAGACTCCAACTGGCACGTGTCCTTTTCAGCCACTGAGATCCAGAGCCAGGAGAAGGTCATCAAGTGCTCCATGCAGGCCACTTCATGGCTCGACATATGGCTGGGGTCTCTGGGCATCCTGGTGCAGTCCGAGGACCTCTCCAAGGAAAGCACCAGGAAGGCGCTGGAAACCTTCCTCCTCTCGGGCACTCGGACCATTGAGTTTCCGTCCCACCAAGTCTCGAGCTTGTGGGCCAACACGATCCTCAAGCGCCGGTACGCTTTGGCCGAGAGGTTCCACCACAAGGTTCCCAGCGCGGAGTCTAGCATGCTCGACACTCTTCCGTTCTCGGTAAGAGCCTGTTCGAGCCTAAGGACGGGGAGCTCACTGCCGAGAGGTGGAAGAAATCCAACCAGGATTCCCTCATCCATAGGGCCCTGACATCGAGGCCCTACAAGCCTCCGGCAGTCCAGCAGCCCCGTCCTGCCAAGGACACAAAGAAGACGACCGTAGCAGCAAAGCCCAAGGTGTCTAAGCCCTTTCCTGCCAAGAGCAGGAGGGGCAAGAAGTCCTCCAGGGGAGGCAAAAACCCTAGAGGTACTGGCCGAGACCGGAAGCGCTAGGGTTGGCAATCCCCCTGCATGTCCACCAGTGGGGGGATGCCTTCAGAGTTGCGCAGCAAGGTGGCAGCATCTCGGAGCGGATGCCTGTACGATCTCCGTGATCTCTCTAGGGTATCGCGTCCCGTTCACAGCATCTCTACCTCCCCTGACAGCAAATCCAGTGTCGTTGAGCTCTTTTGCCATGGGATCGGCAAAAGGGCAGGCCCTCCGGGCCAAAGTCCAGATCATGTTGGAGAAGGATGCTCTCCAGGAGGTCGTGGACGGGTCCCCAGGCTTCTTCAGTCGACTCTTTCTTATGAAAAAGGCGTCTGGAGGCTGGAGACCAGTCATCGACCTCTCAACCCTGAACGGGTTTGTCAAGCAGACTCCGTTCAGCATGGAGACGGCAGACACGGTCAGGCTTGCAGTGGGACCACGAGACTTCATGTGCACACTGGATCTGAAGGACGCCTACTTCCAGATCCCAATCCATCCGTCTTCAAGGAAGTACCTGAGATTTTGCCTAGACAACAAGTTCTACCAGTTCAAGGTGCTGTGTTTCGGTCTCTCCACAGCTCCTCAGGTGTTCACCAGAGTCTTCACCATCATCTCTTCATGGGCTCACAGGATTGGCATGCGTCTCCTTCGTTATCTGGACGACTGGCTGATCCTGGCAGACTCGGAGGCGTCCCTTCTTCACCACCGAGACAGGTTCCTCGAAGTTTGCCAGGATCTGGGGATCGTGGTAAACCTCGAGAAGTCCTCTCTGCAGCCCTCTCAGAGACTGGTATATCTAGGCATGATCATAGACACCAATCTCCACAAAGCCTTCCCATCAGACGAAAGGATAGCAAGGCTGAGGAAGGTTGCGAAACTTTTCCTCAATCGAGAAGGACTCCCAGCCCAATCGTGGCTTCGTCTCCTCGGCCACCTCTCCTCTCTGACCCGTCTCGTTCCCAACAGTCGCCTCAGAATGAGATCCCTTCAGTGGCGACTCAAGTCTCGGTGGAGTCAAGGACTCGATTCCCCGGACATCCTGATCCCCATGGGATCTGCGGAAAGAGCGGATCTCGAGTGGTGGGTGGCAGATGAGAACCTACGAAAGGGAGTGGATCTTCTCGTCCCTTCCCCGGATTTGATGCTGTTTTTGGACGCATCAAAGAAAGGGTGGGGGGCCCACGTTCTGAACCACAGGACCTCAGGCCTGTGGTCAGAATCAGAAAAGTACCTTCACATAAACCTGCTAGAGATGAAGGCCGTTTTCCTGGCTCTTCAGAAGTTCCACCAAGTCCTGGCGGGCCACTCGGTGGTGGTGATGAGCGACAACACCACGGTCGTGGCTTACATCAACAAGCAGGGAGATACCTTTTCGGAACAGTTATCCCATCTTGCAGTAGAGATCCTGAGATGGTCCGAAGTCCACTCGATATCACTTGCGGCTCGCTTCATTCCAGGCAAGAGGAATGTGCTCGCCGACAGTCTGAGCAGAGCGACGCAGATAGTGAGTACCAAGTTGTTTTTGGATCCTCAGATAGTCAACAAAGTCCTGACTTTGTGGGGTTCCCCGACAGTGGACCTGTTCGCTACGGCGTTGAACACCAAGCTTCCGCTGTACTGCTCCCCAGTCCCGGATCCCTAGGCCCTCTGGCAAGATGCCTTCCAACAACGGTGGGACAACGTCTATGTGTACGCCTTTCCCCCGTTCTGTCTGATGAGGAGGGTTCTCAACAAGACCAGAACATCAGTCAATCTCTCGATGACCTTGATAGCTCCGCTATGGCATCACGCAGAGTGGTTTCCGGACCTTCTGCAGCTCCTCACGGAGATCCCGAGGGAGCTGCCTCCACGTCACGAGCTACTCAAACAACCACACTCCAACATCTTCCACAAAGCTGTAGCTTTGCTTCGGCTTCACGCCTGGAGACTATCCAGCATCTCCTCACAGAGAGAGGATTTTCGCAACAGGTTGCGGAAAGGATGTCTGGCCACCTGCACAGGTCATCCGCAGGAGTCTACCAGGCGAAGTGGCGAGTTTTCTGTGGTTGGTGTCGTGGAAGGGGTATCTCTCCCCTCGATGCCACTTTACCAGCAATAGCAGAGTTCCTTGTGTATCTGCGGGAAGAAATGCGCTTTTCAGTCTCGGCAGTGAAAGGCTATCGCTCAGCCTTAAGTCTTGCCTTCAGGCTCAAAGGAATGGACATTTCCTCTTCGCTGGAACTGTCTCTTCTCATACGGAGTTACGAACTTACCTGCCCTCAGTCGGAAGTGAGACCTCCTCCTTGGAACGTGGTTCGAGTCCTCAGGTCTCTTAAGAGACCTCCCTACGAACCATTACGCCAGGCTTCTGATCGCCACCTTACCTGGAAGACGGTGTTCCTGCTAGCTTTGGCCTCGGCCAAGCGAGTCAGCGAACTTCATGGTCTCTCTTACGACATCGCCCATTCAAGGGGATGGGGGGAGGTAACGTTCAGCTTCGTCCCTGAGTTTGTTGCCAAGACTCAAAACCCGGGAGTGCCGGACCCTAGGTTCAACTCTTTCCAGGTTTCGAGTCTTCGTTCTGTAACAGATGACCCAGACCATCTCCTACTGTGCCCAGTCAGGAGTCTGAGGTTGTATCTTAAAAGAACAGCTGCAGTCTGCCCCCAGGTGCGAGCTTTGTTTGTTAGCACCGGGGAAACGAAGAGGAGGGTCACCAGGAATACCATTTCGGCCTGGATCTGCAAGGTAATCCATCTGGCCTTGAGTTCTGACCCTCCTCCATCACGGCGCCCTAGGGCGCATGATGTCAGGGGCGTAGCTACGTCCCTGGCCTTCAAGAAGAACTTTTCGGTGACGCAGGTCCTGCAAGCTGGGATGTGGAAGCGTCAGTCCACCTTCACGGCCCACTACCTGCAAGACGTGACACACAGGAGGCTCGATACGTTCTCTATCGGCCCTGTGGTGGTTGCACAACAGCTGGTCTAACCTCAGGTTCCTAATTGGACAAGTAGCAGAAGGTTGAGGGCATCGTTACCAGGTTTTAGTCTGTGTGAATGAAAAGATCTGTCTGGCCCTTTTCTTTTCTTCATCCTCTCCTCCCTTGGAGAACAACAGCATCCTGGGTCCTTTGCACAGCTGACCTCGAACCTCTGCAGGTAAGCCATGCTTCCTTGTGTTCCTAGTATTAAGTTGTAATACTGTCATGTCCCCATACCCTGACAAGGTGGTATTGGGTAAGTCCTAGCCTAGATTTCCATCTAAAGAACTCCAGGTCAACTTCCTAAGACGTGTCACCGCTCACCTTCACACACAACTTACGTAGGCCGCAGCAGTCTCTCAGCTGCCTGCGAGGCGCAGGGGCCCCAACCCTGAGTTGCTCTATGAACTCGGGTTCGGGGCCCCCGGGCAAGCTAAAGCCAGTATGGCTGGGGACTTACCTCCCTAACTAAGGGTTAAGTCACCCCATGTAAATAGCGTGGTTTGTATTCAGTTACGGAACAAATGACAAATTCGTAGATAATTTGTATTTTTCCTAGCGATACAAACCTTAGCTGTTTACAGTTATGTGCCCGCCAGCCCTGTCCCCCAAGATAAGTCCTACCTCTTAGTAAAGTGAGCTAATCACCGGTGTGTGTGAGGGGGGGAGGAGTAGCTATTTACCCCCCCCCCCCGCTAACTAGCAGTGGGGTAGGAAACCCTCGTTAAAACTTTATGGCTCGTCATTTCAGCTAAGCCGAAGTAATTACCCCATGTAAATAGCTAAGGTTTGTATCGTTAGGAAAAATACAAATTATCTATGAATTTGTCATATTGAGCTGCCTTCCCTTCACGGGTTCCCCGGGCAAGGGAGATAGCAAGAGGCCATGGCCTCTACCTCTGCTGATCACCCAGTTTGCTCTGCTTTGGAGGGCAGCCATAAGCAGTGGCTGACAGGAACTCCTCGGAGTGACTTGTCACGGGACTGTAGGTCTCGGGAAAGAGTTTCGGCTTCGTTCCGAGGTGTGCGGGTTGCTGTTCCATTAGCCGGGTTCGCTCGAAGGGAGGAGATGCAACCTGTACAACCAGAAGGTTCGCCTTCAAGTGTTGCGCAGTCCGACCTTCCAAGGAAGAACGATGCAACACCCTTACGAGCTGCACCTATCTCGTCCGTGAGGCGATGCGCCATAGGAGGGAGGAGTTGGTCGATCCTCTCTTTTTTGAGAAGAGGAATCTTCTCCAACGGCCTTCTGAATGGCAGCTCCCTCGTCCGCAAGGCGATACGCCATAGGAAGGAGGCGATGATCATCCTCTTTTGCGAGAGGGTAGATCTTTGCCAACACTCCCTTCAGAACGGCAGCTACCTCATCCACGAGGCGATATGCCATAGGAAGGAGACGTTGATCATCCTCTTTTGCATGAGGGTAGATTTTCGCCAACACTTCCTTCTGAACAGCAGCTCCCTCGTCCGCGAGGCGATGCGCCGTAGGAAGGAGGAATTGATCAATCCTCTCTTGCAAGAAGAGAGATCTCCAAGACTCCCTTCTGAGTGGCAGCTCCCTCGTACGCGAGGCGATGCGCCATCGGAAGAGGTGTTGATTTCTCCTATTTTGCGAGAAGAGAGATTTCCTCCTGAGTTTTACCCTCAGTACGAAACGAGTCATTGCATTTTCCCTCTGGGATATTTGCCGCAGCTGGTGAAGACTGCTGGACGCTTGCAACCGCCTCCTTCCCCATTGATGAGTCTTGTAGGCCTCAACTCTTTGGGTTTATTGTCACGTCGTGCTTTTTGGCACAACAAAGCTCTTAGAGCTTTGTGAGGCCGAGCTCTTGTGGGCCTGCGCCTCATAGTTTTTAACGCTAACGAGAGAGAAAAAGCTGATCAAGTCCAGCACAGCCTTTTTCGTTCCCTTCAAGGGAATGACATAAGGCTACTCCCCTCCCCCCTTTTTTTTGGGGGGGGGGGTAGGAGTACTAAGAGGAGGTGAGAGATTCTTGCTTCGTGCAAGACCCTCACCTTGTGCCAGACTCTCGCCTCGTGCCAGACCCTCGCCTTGCGCCAGACCCTCGCCTTGCGCCAGACCCTCACCTCGCCTCGCACATGACTTTCGCTTCTTGCGAGTGAGAGTCCTTCCTCGCCAGGTTTGCCCGAGGCAAGGTTTTGCGAAATCCTCACCTTAGTACCCGTAGTGAGTTTGTAATCCCTCCTTGCCAAAGCTAGAGTAGCATATGCTACTGGTTCTAGCCAGAAATGCTGGACCTAAAGGATGCATACTTCCAGGCCCAAACCATCCATTTTCTAGGAACGATTGAAGATTCAATCTAGACAAACAAGTAACACCAGTTTAGGGCACTGTGTTTCGGTCTTTCCACCGCACCCATTCTGGTCTCACAGGATCGGCTTCTGTCTCCTCTGTTTCTAGACGACTGACTGACCTTGATAGACTCGGTGGCAACTTTGCATTAGCACTGGAACCTCTGAAGTCTTTTTACCAAGATCCGGTGATCAAGGTAAACCTGTGAAAGTCTTCCCTACTTCCCTCTCAGAAGACTGGTATATCTGGGAATGATTCTAGACACCAATCTCCACAAAACCTTCTCATCAAAGACAGGCGTAGAAAAGTCACAAGATGCTTTCTCAAAACGAGAAGAACTCCCAGCCCAGAGTGACTTGAGTCCGATTGGAATCAGGCCTTTGATTCCCCAGACATTCTGACCCCCATGGGACCAGAAGTTTGGATAAACCAAAAGGGATGGGTGTCAGTTGAGAATCTACGGAGTGGTATAACCTTCTCATCCTTCCCCACCCCTCGGACTTGATGCTGTGCTTTGACACATCAAAAGAAGGGTGGAGGGACCATAGTGCTGTACCACACAACCTCAGGCCTCTGAACAGAGTCTGTAAGAACCTTCACTTAAATATCTTAAAGAGATGAAGGCCAACTTTCCGGTCCTTCAACAGCCTAATCGGTTCCTAATGGGCCACTTAGCTCAGTGATGTGATGAGCAAAAAGACCACACACCTCATAGAGACTCACATCAGTAAGCAAGAAGGAACTTGCTCACAGCCTCTTCCCATCTAACAGTATAAATACTAAGATGGCCCAAAGTTCGTTCGGTAACACTATCAGCCCGCTTTATTCCAGACTAGAGGATTGTGCTCGCACAATCTGTGCACAGTATCTCAGATAAGGTGTACTAAATGGTCTTTAGATCACCTAGTAGCTGACAGTGTCCCAACTTTACGGGGTTCTCTAACTAGGGATCTGTTAGCAACGCCCCTGAACCTCAGGCTTCCGCTGCTCCCCAGCCCTAGACCCTAAGGCTCTCTAGCAACAAGCATGCCAACAATGGTGGGTACAACGACGACATTTATGTCTTGTCCCTGTTTTGTCTGGAGAAGGGTACTCAAGAAGGCTAGAACATCAGTCAGCCTCTCAAGGGCTCTCATAGTTCCACTATGGCATTACGCAAAATGGTTTCCAAACCTTCTGCAGCTCCTGATAGAGCTTCCAAGAGAACCCTCTCCACGTCACAGACAACCACACTTAAACATCTACCACAAGCTCTAGCTTTGCTATGATTTTACGCCTGGAGACTACCCAGTACCTCCTCTCTCACTGAGGCTTTTTGCAGTAAGTGCGAAGAGGTTGTCTAGATATCTGAAGAATTCCTCACCATCAGTCTACCAGGCAAAGTATAATATCTTCTGTGGTTGGTGTCATGGAAAAGCATATCTCTCCACTCGATAACTCTATTCCAGCAATAGCGGAATCCTCGAGTACATGCAAGAGGAAAAGACCCCCTTTTCAGTTTCAACAGGTAAAGACGATCACTCAACCTTGAGCCTCGCCTTCAAACTGAAAGGAAGGGACATCCCCTTATCGCTAGATCTTTTCTAACTCGTGCGGACTTGCAACTTGCCTTTTACCAGTCGGAATTGAGACCTCCCTCCTGGAACATGGTTCAAGTTCTCTGGTCTCTAAGTTGACCTCCTTACGTTCCACTTCACAAGACAGCAAATTTTCACCTGGTTTAGAAGACAATGTTCCTACGCACTTCGACAGCGGCCAAATGAGTCAAGGAACTTCGTGGTCTCTCTTTCGACATTGCCCATTAATGAGTCAAGGAACTTCGTGGTCTCTCTTTCGACATCGCCCATTAATGAGAAGGGTGAAAGGCAACGTTCAGTTTCATCCCCGAGTATGTTGCCAGACACAGTCTCCAGAGGTGACGGATCCTACACAAGTCTCCACTCAGTAACTGACGATCCAGATCATCTGTTACTGTACCCGGGGTAAGGTGTGGGGTTCTACCTCAAGAGAGCGGCAATAGCCCACCCGGGTCCCTTCTCTTGTCATTAGCACTGGGAGAGACAAAAGGAGGATCATCAAAACATCATCTCTGCTGGATTCACAGGGTCATCAATTATGCCCTGAATCCAGATCCTTATCCAACATGTCGACTCACAATGTCAGGGGTATAGCTATGCCCCTGGCCCTTCTAAGCAGATTACTATGTGACGCAGGTTTTACAAGCAAGGGTGTGAATGCTCCAGGTGACTTTCACAACCTTTCTCCTGCAAGACGTGACTCACAGGAACTCGATACGATCTCTATCGATCCTGGGGTGGCTGCACAACAGCTGGTTGTATACCTCAAGCTCCTTATTGGACAAGTAGTAGAAGGTTGAAGGCACCGTTACCTGGTTTTAGTCTGCGTGAATGAAAATATTTGACTAGCTCTTATTCTTTTCTTTATCCTCCCTTCCCTTAGGGAAAGCAGTATCCTGGGTTCTCTGCATAAGCTGACTTCAAACCACTGCAGATAAACCATGCTTCCCTTTGTACCTAGTATTAAGTTAATACTGTTGCGTCCCCATACCCTGGCGAGGTGGTATTGGGAAAGTCTTGGTTACAACAGCTTTTCCTACAAAAAGACTGAATAACTTTACCTAGACAGTTACAATTCTAAATATCTCAACACACAGCTTGCGTATAGGTCGCGGACCTTGCGTAGCAAGGTTTTAGCGAGGCGCAGGGACTCCTTATTTTGAGTACTAACATACTCAGATAAGGAACCCCTGGGTAAAGCCAAAAGCCAAACTGGCTGGGACATCCACCCTTCCTAATGGGTGAGTCACCCCTAGATAAAAAGCGTAGTTGTTCCTACACTTGATACAAGCCCCCATTTCTTTACTATAGGAGATATTCTAGCGTGAGCTGGAAAATACGGCAGAAAACCTTAACAAGGTCATTAACGACGGGGCCGTTAGTTATCCACCTGTTAGCGGTGGGGGACCGCCAGTCAGTAGCTACTGTTTAACTTCAATCGAATTCTAGCCGTCGCAGTGGTAACACCGCTGCTCCTGCTTTTGTTTGACTGGCAGACTAGCCTTTCTTTATTGTGTTTTTGATTAATTTTGTTTCTTTTTTCTTTGTTAGATGTGATGTCCTCTATTATGAGGTAGTGTCCCGGGGCTCCCCCGAAATCCTGTGGCACCTTTATGTCACCGCCGGAGGTGGATCCTCATTCCCTATGCCCTACGTGCAGAGGTCATAGGTGTTCTGAAGGCTCCCCCTGCCAAGTATGTAGAGAGTGGTTGTCCTCTCAGTGGGAAAAGTTTAAGAAGAGGAAGAAGAAGAAATCCAAGAGGGACTCATTACCTCCAGGTTCGCCGTCGAAAGTTAAGGAGTCTCGGGCCTCCTCTTCGGCCTCTCGATCTATCCCCTCAGACTCTTCCTTGTCTCCCTCCTCCAGGGGGAAGTCAAGGAAGAGTGGCACCATTGATTTAACCCCCATTCTTCTTGGTCAGGCGGATCACGTTGGCTTCCCCTGTGAGGCAATATTTTCCGCCAACGGGAATGACTGTTACCACTTCCATTCCAGATCATGTACGAGCAGTATGGCCTGCCCTTGGACTTCCTGGTTCTCCTTCTGAGGAAGTTTGGAACCAGTTCCTTGCGGGCAAGGTATTGCCTCAGGTCCCTTCAGTTTTAGAACCCTTGGGAGTTCCGGACCTCGCCTACCTCCCGTCAACTCGGTTGGCGCCAGCGGAAGTTTCAGTGGATTTAGTAACTTCAGCTCCTGCGGCGTCTACTTCGCACTCCGTTTGTGCTTCTACAAAATCACAATGTCGCAAGCGCAAACATCTCAGCGCCGCCTCCTCCTCCTCCTCTTCCTCCTCCTCCTCCTCCTCCTCCTCCTCCTCCTCCTCCTCCTCCTCCTCCTCTTCGGAGACTAGGAAGGAGAGAGAGAGAAGATGAAAAGGAGAGCTCGCTCTCTTTCTCCCTGACGTTCTCGTCGGAGGGACAGGCGACATGGGAAGAGACATCATCGTTCTCGCTCTTCCTCGCCTTCTGTCTCTTCACGAGATGTCTCGCCGCGAGACTATAAGCGCTCTTGTCACAAACCTAAGGAGCGCTTCCTCTCGTCATCGTTCTGCCTCGCTATCGTCTTCCTCTCGCGAGGGATTATCTAAGCGCTCTAGGCGCTTCAAGAAAAAGAGCGCTACATTACGTTCTCACTCTTCGTCACAGGAGAGCTCTCCAAAGTGTAATAAGCACTCCCTTAATTAGAAGCTCTTCCCACGATTTTTCCCACGATTTTTCATCTAATCGCGCCAGTAGCGCGGTCAAGGTCAAAGAGCGCCCTTACCTCGAACTCTGTCCTTCACATATTAGTTTGAGGATCTCTGATCGCTCTAGGAAAGGGAGAAAGAGCTCTTCTCACCTTTTCTACGTGTCATCAGAGAAAGAGCGCTCTCGCCCTTCAAGTTCCCTATCGCACAAGCCTCTGGTCATGCTCTCGCCAGGTCAATCACTTTGCCCTCATGTTTCAGACAGGACAACTTCGGTTCCCTTGCTCCCTAATGAGTTACGGAATACGAGCCTCACGTGAACCTCGGAAGAAGAAGCAGGGGTTCAACCCTTTTTCTTATCTGTTGAGAGCAATGGGAAAAGGCCAGATCGCCAATCAGTTCAAGCTCTTCCACCTCGTTCTTCAGACCCTTCAAAGAGAGGAATCTCTACGAATCCTCCTAATAAGACAGTACCGATAATTCGGTCACCTTCTCCTAGACCGTCGACTTCCATGCAAGGTCAGGCGCTCGCGGCACTATTATCCAGCGCTCGAGGAATTAGCGCAGCCTGAGGATTCCTCGGAAGAGCAACCATCAAAGGACATAGAGTCCTTCTATTTGAGGGCTCTAAGAACTGTGTGTAATATCTCAGGCTTCGGTGATCTACATCTGTCTCCTCGACATAATGATGCTCCAGCTTTAGACAGACTATGTCGTCCTCCACCGAACCCTTAGACCAGAATTGAACTTCCCTGGTCTGTTCACACTGCAGGCCGTCTTGAGGAAGGTCTCGCAGGCGGTCTCGGGAGAAACGGGTTCCTTGAAGTCTCAGGGATCTCATAAACTCTAACAATTCCCGTTTGAGGCAAAAGCGCTTTGACAAGGTCAGAGATGTTAACCCTTCTCCTCTGACCCTGGATCCCCTCACGGCTAGGCTCACACCTGGCTGCTCCTCCTTGAGACACACTTCTTTTCCAGTCGCTTCCACAGCCACAGAAGCCTCGGCAATGGAAGCGGCTTCAATGTCCCTTCTGGAGGCTTTATCTTGGTTTGACACGTGGTCTGGTACAGTTGGCTACCTAGCGAGTCACAAGGACCTTTCAAACCAAAACTCCATGCAGTCCCTACAGGGACTCCTAGCTGCTGGGGCCAAGAAAATGGACTTCCTAACTGCTACAACAGCGACCATGTGGGGCAATTGGGTCCTCAAAAGGAGGGAATCGGTAGTTTCCAGACGTCATAGGAGCATCGGTAATGCCAAGAGATCAGATTTATTTGAGAAACTCGGAACTTCTACAACCTCTCCTCTTTTCTAAACAAGCAGTTTCCTCTACCGTAGATACTTGGAGGAAAGAGACGCAGGACACCGCAATGCAAAAGGCTGCCTCCTTTCGCACAATGCAACAGCAGCCAACTCCTCAACTTAAGACCACAGCCGCAGCTCCACTCCTAGCCAAGAGCCTCAGCCGTCCCTCTTTTGGAGCCAAACCTATTGGCAGAGGAAAGTCGGCTCCTCCCAAAGCTAAAGGCAGAGGGAGGAACCCAAGACAGAAATAGAGTCTTGGCTCCCCATTCCAGTGCGTAGGGGGTTGCCTGCAGGGTAGTTGGAGGAGGTGTAAAGCTGTAGGGGGGCCCATGCAAGGGATCATCAAGGTGCTTCATTGGGGGTACCGCATCCCCCTCATAGGCTCTCCTCCTCCTCTAATTCCTCCTCCGATCTCGTCCTCCCAGGTCCCTTGGAATCTCCGGAAACAGCAAGCCCTAGCTCAGGAGATCCAGAGTATGCTTCTAAAGGGCGCCATCCAACAAGTCCCCAACACCTCCCCGGGGTTTTTCAGTTGCCTCTTTCTGGTAGAGAAAGCCTCGGGGGGTTGGAGACCAGTAATCGATCTCTCTACCATGAATCAGTTTGTGAAACAGACTCCATTCAAATTGGAGACAGCAGCCTCCGTGATCCAAGCGGTGCGTCCAGGAGATTTTATGGCATCTGTGGACTTAAAAGGCGCATATTTCCAAGTACCGATCCATTGCTCATCTCAGAAATTCCTGCGCTTTCTGGTTCAGGGTCGAAGCTTCAAGTTCAAAGTCCTATGCTTCAGCCTCTCGACCACCTCACAGGTGTTCACAAGGGTTTTCGAACTCGTTTCCTTGTGGGCACACAAGCACGGGATACGACTGCTAAGGTATCTAGATGATTGGCTACTCCTGGCCTCACCCAGGGAACAAGCTCTGGATCACCTGAGAAGGCTTCTCGACCTTTGCAAGGATCTGGGGATCCTTGTAACTGTAGAGAAGTCTTGTTTGATTCTAACCCAAGTTATGAACTATCTGGGTATGTCCATCAACACCCAGGTAGGGAGGGTGTTCCCTTCGGAAGACAAGACTTCTGAGACTGGAACAATCCATCGCCCAACTCTTGTCTCCACTGCCACATCCAGCCAAGTTGTTGCAGACTCTTCTGGGCCATCTTTCCTCCCTGGAAAAACTAGTTCCAGGTGGAAGATCAAGAATGAGAAGTCTCCAGTGGCATCTGAAGACCCATTGTTCCCAAAAGATAGATTTCCAATTCTTGCCAGTGGAGGTTCCAGCTCTGGTGATACCAGATCTTCAGTGGTGATCAACCAGAGAGAATACCCAAACGGGCATTCCCCTCCAAAGCCCCAATCCAAAGTTAAAACTCTTTTCGGACGTGTCGCTACGGGGTTGGGGTTCCCACCGAGGCTGGAAGTTAGCATTAGGAGTCTGGTCTCCGAAAGAACAAACTCTCCATATAAATCACCTGGAATTTTTAGCAGCCTGGAAAGGCCTAAAATACTTTGTAGAAAATCTACAAGGACGAGAGGTTGTGCTGATGAGTGACAACTCCACAGCTGTCTCATACATCAACAAACAAGGAGGTACTCTGGCAAGAGACCTTTCTGCTAGCGGTACAGATTTGCTAATGGGCGGAAGGTCACAACATTTCTCTCATAGTCAGGTTTATTCCGGGCTTAGAAACATCGTGGCAGATCAACTAGGCAGGCATCACCCAGTGTTGAGTGGCGAATGGTCTTTAGATCCTCGAGTAGCGAAGGCAGTAATAGCTTTGTGGGGCTTCCCTACAATAGACCTGTTCGGCACTTCTCTGAATGCGAAACTTCTCCGCTACGGGTCCCCAGTTCCAGATCATCAGGCAGTGATCCAGGATGCCCTTCAACAGTCTTGGGACAACCTGGATGCATACGCCTTTCCACCCTTTTGCCTGCACAGAACGGTGATCAACAAACTCAGGACCTCCCGGAACTGCAAGCTAGCCCTAATAGCCCCGGCATGGCCAAGCAGAGAATGGTACGCAGACCTTCTTTCCCTGCTGGTTCAGGTTCCAAGGTTTCTTCCTCCAGAACCCCTTCTGCTGACGCGCCTGGAGGCTGTCCAGTCACTCCTCAGATGCAGAGGCTTTTCAGAGAAGGTGGCTGAGCACATGTCTAGGCACCTGCCCAATCTTCCACAAACCTCTACCAAGCAAGATGGAGAGTGTTTGCAGCTTGGTGTAGAGGTCGAGGTGTGTCTCCACTCGATCCCTCTCTTCCTTTAGTGGCAGACTTCCTTTTGTACCTCAGGGAGGAAAAGCTCCTCTCAGTCTCGGCAATTAAGGCTATCTTTCAGCCTTGAGCCTCATCTGTAGACTGAGAGGGGTTGACCTTTCCACCTCAGAAGATATCACCTTGTTGATTCAAGGTTTTGAGAGATCTTGCCCCCCAGTTGAGATTAGACCACCACCTTGGGACGTGTCCCTGGTCTTACGTTCCTTGAAGGGTCCACCCTATGAGCCCTTAAATAGGACCTCTTGACTACTTTCTGACCCTTAAGACCATCTTCCTAGTAGCTCTGGCCTCTGCAAAAAGGGTCAGTGAATTACATGGTCTGTCTTACAACGTCACCCATTCTAGAGGATGGGGGGGAAGTCTCTCTCAACTTCGTGCCAGGCTTTGTGGCCAAAACTCGGAATCCTTCATCGGCCGATGAGAGGTTTTGAGAATTTCAATTTTCCAGGCTCAATAAGGTAACACAGGATATAGACCAATTGTTACTGTGCCCAGTCAGGGCGCTAAGGAAATACTTGAAGCCCACCAGACCTTTCAGACCACGCCTCAGTCATCTCTTCCTCAGTACCAACAAGGTAAAGAAGAGAATTTCTCGCAACATCATCTCTTTCTGGCTCAAGAAAGTTATTGCGATAGCCATTCACGGAGACCCAGAGGCAGCACAACCCAAGGTCCTTCAAGTTAGGGGAGTGGCTGCCTCACGGGCATTTAAGAGAAATTTACCAGTCTCCCAACTCTTAAGAGCTGGGGTCTGGAAATGCCAATCTACATTCTCCACTCACTATTTGAGCGATGTGACACATAGGTCTCTAGAAAACCTTTTCTATAGGGCCTATTGTTGCAGGTCAACAGGTGCTGTAGCTACCTTACGCTCTTTCAGGGGAGAATATCCATTGGTTGAGGATTCTGTGTTACACTAGATTTTAAGAAGGACATCCATCTATCTTCTGCGTTTCCTTCCCCCTCCCATGAGTCTTCAATTGCGACAAAACTGGGCTTTGTTCCGTAACCGAAATACAAACCACGCTATTTACAGAGGGGTTTACCTTTTAGCGCAGCTGAAATGGCGAGCCATTAGAATTGAAACGAGGGTGTATTACCCCCGCGCTAGTTAGCGGGGGGGTAGGGGAGTGGTAGCTAGCTACCCCTCCCCCCCCTCACACACAGATGAATGCTCACTTTCACTTTTGGCTTGGACTGTGACAGACGTCTCTGTCTTGGTCCTCTCTTGGCAGCCATTGTTTGTTTTGTCTTTACTTAATCGCTTACTTTTCATTTACTCAATATATATGTAAACATGTTTTCATATTTGTATATATATTTGAGTATAGAAATCAGTAAGTTTAATTTTCAGAGATGTGTGTGTAGTGTACGATATCTACGTGGAGTCCTCGGCAGTTAGGCCACCACGGCGTAATTTTATGGGTGGCGATCGAGTTTGACTTATGTCTTTCTCTCTCTCTCTCTCTCTCTCTCTCTTGAGGTCGTTCACCCTTTTACTACGTGTTACTACGCCCTTGTAGCTTCCTTTCCGCGTGGGGGGGTTGCTACGCCGTACGTTTGTCACAATTAGTTTATGAATCTAATTGTAGTTTTTTTTTTTTTTTAAATTACATAATTACATAGTTACATAATTATAATTGTTATAATTCTGTTTTGGTTATAGCTCTCCTTCCGTGAGTGTAAGTGGTTGTGAGGGCACGTGCCTGTTGTGTAATTCTTGTTTCCTTTCCCTCGGGATTCCTCTTCGGAGCCTTCCCGGGGGAATGAATGTGTACTAATGTTATTTGTTTTATTTTTTTACAGTTACCGATCTAGTTTGTTTCTGTAATATGGCAACGGTGTGAGCTGTCTTGTCGAGTCCTGGGGATTCGGCTGTTGCTGCCTCCCCCCTTGTATTTTCGTCAGGGGCGTGTCTCCTTCTACTGGAAGTACTCCCGTGACGACGGACAGCTCTCCAGTTCATTTTAGAACTCTCAGGAGGCTTGCCTCCTTGGGCGGGTAACTTTCCTTCCAAGGGAAGTTTTTCCTGTCCAGGCTTGAGTTTTTTCCCTTTTGGGGGGTTCTTCTCTTGCCTTTTTTTCGTGCGACTATGCTCTTGGTGCTGAGCGATCACACCTGCAGTTTCGCTCAAGGGGCTGGGCAACTGCAGGAGCTCCTCTTCGGAGGATTGCTCCTTTTTAGGTCACTGGCTGACCAGTCTCTTCTACGAAGTGTTTCTCTTTCGTTCGCGAGAGAGTACACTCATAGAGACTCCTCTTCGGAGGATTCTTCTGTTGCTGTTGGCCTCCCTCGCCGTAAGGCCCACCGTCCGCCTCGTCGTAAGGGCCTCTCATCTCCCTATAAGGGTGCTAGAGGCGCCTTTTTTAATCTTCGTTTGCAGCCTACAACTCCTTTTTCTTGATCTTTCGCCTTGGTGCAGATGGACAGCAGTCTGATCTCGTCTTCCGACGGGCAACGTTCTTCCCGACGGACAACGGTCTTCCCGACGGACAACGGTCTTCCGACGGACATCAGTCTCCCGGCGGACAGACAACGGTCTTCCGACGGACATCAGTCTCCCGGCGGACAACGATCCCTTCGGGGCAAAGGGTTGCCTCCCACGGGGGTTCTTCCCTTGCGTGTCAGGGTTCCCCTGCGCGCCCTTCTGCTGTGTTCTCTCCTGCTCCTGCTCAGTGTTAGCGCACAGGCGCTCTCCTGCTCATCAGCGCTCTCCTGTTCGTCAGCGCTCTCATGATGATCATCCCTGCTGTTCCTGTTGGTTCCTGTTACACGCCCTGTGCACCCACGTTCGCCCTCGCGATCTAGAACTTCGGTTCAGGTCGGGGTCAAGGACTCTTCTTCTATGCGCAGGCTTCCACGCGTTGCCTTCTGCTCGTCAGCGATCATCAGCTCGCCAGCGATCACCTGTCTCTCGGCGATCTCCGGATCGCCCGCGTGTGTTACAGCCGGCACGCCAACGTTCTCCAACACTTCTGAAGGAACATGGTTCGCCAGCTACTAGCTCACCTGCGCATGCTGCTCACCATCGCGCGATCGCCTACCTGCGGATGCTGCTCGCCATCGCGCGACCCTCAACTGCGGATGCTGCTCGCCATCGCGCGATCGCCCACCTGCGGATGCATCTCGCCATCGCGCGACCGCCCACCTGCGGATGCATCTCGCCATCGCGCGACCACACACCTGCGGATGCTGATCACCATCGCGCAACCGCACACCTGCGCATTTTGCCTGTGCGCCCGCTTGCCTGTGCGCCCGCGCGATCATTCGCCTGCGCGCCCACACGCCCGCGCGCCCACACGCCCACGTGCCCGCACGTCTACGCTCATGCGCGTCCGCGCCCATGCTCTCCAATGTTCGCCCGCGCGCGAACCAACGGTTTTCCATCGCGCGGACGGACGGTGTTCCGTCGCGCGAACTGACGGTATTCCGTTGCGTGAACCGACGGTGTTCCGTCGCTCGAACCTACAGTGTTTCTTCGCACAAACGTCGGCTTATTTCTTGCAGTATCCATTGCTCGTCTATGGGTTATCGCTCGCCGACCACCAGCTCTCGCCCTTCCTACCACGCTCGGCCTCCTTCTGCGCTCCTTCGCTCACCTTAGTTTGCGTTCCTGCGTTACCGCGCATGGGCGCTTCCACGTTCGCCCACGCTCAAATCTTTGAATTACCGTCGCGCGAGCTCCAGGGCGATTGAGACCACGATTCCCAATGGGGTTTTCGCAGCATGGCCAGCCTGGCGAGTTCTTCTGGAGCGTATTTCCAGAACACGACCTCACCCCGTAAACGCAGAGCATGGCACTTGCAAGAATAGGAGAAACTTCAGGGAGATCTGAGCAACACTCCTCTTTCCTGAACCTGAGTTAGCCCTTCCCCGTCATTCCCTGGAAGGATTTTTGGCGGGGGGGGCTTTCCGTTCGAGATTTCTCCATCGGACAAGGGGTGACTGCTTACCCCTTCCTCTGGGAGCTTACCAGGTCCTTTCCCTCCTCGGTTACGGCCCGAGGTTTGGTTCAAGGAAGCTACAGGAAGATCATGGGTACTTTCCTCCTCTCGAGCTCAGGCACCTTGGCCTTTCGTCGTTAAGTATCTAACTTGCGGACAAGCTCGATGTTGTACCATCTGGACGCGCTGACTGGGGGCTTCCTTCGGGTGTCTCATCTGTGGAGGTCGACAACCTCAGACACCCTTCCATCCTTGAGAAGAGTTTGTTTGTGCCCAAGGACAGAGACTTAGACAGCGGCTGTGCGGAGGAAATCGACTTCCGTTTTCACTCCTCCAAGGCGCTTTCTTCCAGACTCTGCAGGGCTCCAGCGTGCTTTTCTTTCAACCACGTCGGCCTAAGTTATCGGCTACGACAACTGGGACAAGGTGTCCAATTGCAGTTTCCTCCTGTCAGGAACAGATGGCACGGGAGGCTCCCCCGGGGGGGCATAGTCCTAAAAGGAGCGGCAGAGTTCACGAACTCTAGGATTGCAGGTTTTTCGCTGGGAGGATGCTTAAGGTTACTCATCCGAATGACAGCTTCCCGATGCCCATTCCCGCACAATCTCTGTGATCAGCCAAGGATATCGCGCCTGCCGTCTCTGTCAGCGAATTCAGCGTCTCTGAACCTCTATGCCATAGCGTCAGCAAGAGTTGCCCAGTTGGGCAGAAGATCCATACCTTAGGCGAAGGTCTTCCTTAGGATCATCGACGGCTTCACCCCCGGCCTCTTCAGTCGATCCTTTCTTGTAAGGAAGGATCTGAGAGGGGATGTCCGTAGTCGACCTCTCAGCCCTGATCAAGTTTGTCGAACAAACTTCGGCCAGCGTAGACCAGCAGAATCGATCAGACTGGTAACAAGGCGACAGGACTCCTTAAACCCTGGATCGGAAGGACGGGTACTTTCAGTTTCCATTCCATCCATCTTCCAGGGAGCTCGTCGAATTCAGCCTAGACTGCAAGTATTCCTGCTTATGATGCAGTGTGGCTATCCCGCCGTGGCATAGCAGGTTTGTTTCCCCAGAGAACTCTCCCTGCCTTCCTCTTGGCCGCTCAGGTGCAGGCTTCCGCCTCCTCTGCTGTTTGGAGGGCTGGTCAACTCCGGTAGGCTCGGGTTCGACCTTCTTCAGCGCCGGGACAAGCTTCCGGATGCTTACCATGAGTGTGGGCTCATGGTATTTTGCTTGGAGCCTTCTCTTCCTCTGCCTCAACATCTGGAGTATCTGGCCATGATATTGAGTCAACGGCCTTACCACGTTGGAAACCCCACTTCTCGTCCGTCCAGCAAGGTTAAGCAACGTCGGTTCTGGTCGGTACTTGGATGGGTGACCACCTGGGGACGCCAGATTCTGTTACCACATCCTCCGAGCCTTCCTTTCAGTTGACTGTGGCAAGACTGAGGAGAGTCGCAGTACCTGTTCTCAGTCAAGCAGAGCTTTCAGCCCTACCTTGGAACGTTTCCTAGTTCTCCTTTCCTCATTGACCCGTCTATAGTCCGAACGGTCGCCTCAGGATAAGTTCCATGTGGGGCGGTCCAAGTTCCGGTGGCTTCAGGCAATGTTTAACCGGACTTCCTGGGCCCTAAGGGACCAGCGGAACTATTAGACCTGCAATGGGTGTTGACCTATGGAGCCTCTTGATGGTAGTGGATATTCTCGTCCTTTCCCCACATTCTTGATGCTGTTCTCGGACTCGTCAAAGGAAAGGGGGGGTCATGTTCCGGTCCAGGCCTATGGTCAAGACCTGAAGGATACCTCTCCATCATTCAGGCAGGCTTAGGGGCCTTAGTCTGGCCCCTCTACAGATCCTACAGCTCCTGCCGAGTCGCCCCGTGCGCGTCGACTTCATGATAATGGCGTATTCTAACCAGCAGGGGACGCATTTTCACACCTTCACATCTTGCAGTAGAGATACCGGGATGATTGAGATTCTCTCAATACCACCATCGGCTCTCTCATTCCAGGCAGGGGAATGTTCTCTCCGACTATCCGAGCAGAGCCTCGTAGAGAGAGTGTACCTGGGGGTCTTTGACCTTGGGTAACCAGTAAGTACTGGTCTGGGGGACCTGATCGCGACAGCTTGGAACCTCAAGCTTCCGCTGTTCTTCCCCCCAGTCTCAGACCCCGAGACTCTGGCAAGATGCATTCCTGGCAAGATGCATTCCGGTGATGGTGGGACAACTTCGACGCCTGCGTCTTCCCTCCTTTTTGTCTGTGGACAATGGGTCTCAACAAGACCAGGTTGTCTGTCAACCTTTCAATGGGAAAGCTCCACTGGGACTATGCGCAGAACGGTTTCTGGACCCTCTGCTTCCCCTGACGGAACTCCCGGGAGAGCTTCTCCCACGGCGCAGACTACTCAAGCAACCACACTGCGACATCTCTCCCGAACCGGGGCGTCGCTTCGGCTTCATGCCTGGAGACACTACGCCTCCTCCTCAAGAAGAGACAACCCGCTACAGTCGCGGTACGGAGGTCGCGTCATATGCGATAGTCATCCACAGGGGTCTTCCAGGCAAAGTAAAGAGTCTAAGGTGGTTGGTGCCGTGGGAGATATACCTCTTCCCTTGAGGCCTCTTCTCCAGCAATAACGGTCTTATTGCCTTTCGGCGGGAGGAAACTCCTTTCCGCTCTCGGCAAATAAGCCTGTCGCTCAGCCTTTCCCTGACCTTCAGGCTTAAAGGAATAACTTTTTCCTGCCCGCTGGATCTATCCTCGCTTATGCGAAGCTACGATCGTCCCTGCCCTAGTCGGAGGAAGACCTCCAACTTGGAGCATGGCTCGGACTTTTAGTCCTTTAAGAGATCTTCTCAAGACCCTTTACGACAGGCCTCGGATTGTATTCCGCCTTGGGTCTCCTGCTCACTCTGGCCACGGCCAGTGTGTAAGCAATCTTTTTGGTCTCTTACGACTCCCCCCTTTCTAAGGAAGAGGGGAAGGCAACATTCAGGTTCGCTCCTGAGTTGTTGGCTAGACTCAGAATCTGGGGGTCCCTGCCCTTCGGTCCAATTCATTCAAGATTTCGAGTCTCCATTCTGTATCTGATGTCCCAAGACCTTCTCTTTCTTGCCAGTAAAGGAATCGAGAGGTTAGCGCTGGGAACAGCTGCAGTTTGTCCTCAGTTGCAGCCGATTTGGGAGCACAAGGAGGACACGGGGGAGAGTCACCAGTATACCTCTTCAGCCCGGACTCAAGGACATTCATCTCGACCTGTCTCCAGACCCTCCCCCGTCACATCGCCCTACAGCACAATGTTGGATACGTCCGTCGCCTTTCAAGTTTATTATACAGTGGTACCTCTACATACGAATTTAATCCGTTCCAGAACCAACTTCGGATGTAGAAAATGTTCGGATGTCGAAACGAATTTTCCCATAAGAATACATTGAAATAGGATTAATCCGTGGTTGAGCCCAAAAACCTATGATAACTTCTTAATAAACTTCAGCACATAGTTTCCCATGAGAATAATGGACACTAAATTAGATAATAGACATGTAAAAAAGAAGAATTAGCAAAAAATGATAAATAAGAAACGGGTTTTTAGCGTCACTTTACCTTAGAAACTCTAGCGCAGGTGTTGTTGGACTTGCTATGCAGAGGAGACGGACGGGCGGCGAGGAGGTAGAGAGGTTAACTACGATTAACGTACACTACCGTAACTTATTCTAACTTACACTAAGTGAACTTTAACATAACTTAGCTTATTTTTTTTATATATATATATATATTTTATATATTTTTACATTTTCTTTTTTTCGTTTTGATGATCAATTTTAATCACTTTCACTCTCTACACTTAAAATTTATTGAATTTCTTTCGCTTCACTCTTTGCCGTTTTCTTTGTTTCACTTTCTTCCGCTTCACTCTTTGCCGTTTTCTTTGAATCACTTACATCCTCTTCATCACGAGTTTGCTTAGTAGTTTTTTTAAAGAAATTATCGATAGATAGTTGCTTGGTACGCCTTTTCAGAATGTTTCGAAAGTGAGTTAGGCAAACATCATCGAACTGCGCAACTACACGACAAACCTGCAATTTTTTTGGGTGGTATTTGTCGATGAAGTCGACCACGTCTTGATATTTTCCTAACACCTCTTTTATATGCGCCGAATCTAACACATGTTCTACCTCCTCGATCCCTTCCTCGTCATCACTCATGTGCTCAGACATAGCATGGAGTTCCTTGAGCTCCTCTGTGGTAAGTTCGTCGTGATGTTCGGCGACGAGTTCCGTAACGTCATCTGCGTCGACCTCCAGACCCATGGACTTGCCAAAGGAGACGATTTCCTCCTACGTCTTCCGCTGCACCCACCACGGGATCAGGTTCGGGGTCAAAACCTTTGAAATCTTGGGGAGAAACTGCATCAGGCCACAGCTTCTTACAGGCAGAATTGAGGGTCCATCGAGTTAATCCCACCCAAGCCTGATCTATGATCTTCAAGTAGTGCACGATGCTGAAGTGGCTCCTCCAAAATTCACGCAAAGTTAAGTTGGTGCTTTGCGTGACATTAAAGCACTGCTTAAATAAGTGCTTGGTGTACAGCTTCTTAAAATTAGAGATGACTTGCTGGTCCATGGGCTGGAGGATAGAGGTGGTATTCGGTGGAAGATACAGCACCTTTATGAACTTAAATTCATCAAAGATATCATCTTCAAGTCTGGGGGGGTGAGCGGGTGCATTGTCAAGGTATAGCAGGCACTTTAAAGGCAATTTCTGTTCATGAAGATACTTCTTCACAGAAGGGCCAAAAACTTGGTTAACCCATTGCACAAAGAACTGCCTAGTGACCCAGGGCTTCAAGTTGGATCGCCAGAAAACATGAAGCTGGTCCTTATCGACGTTGTGTGCCTTAAAGGCCCCAGGGTTCTCGGAATGGTAAACCAGTAAGGGCTTGACTTTAAAGTCCCCGCTAGCGTTGGCACATAGGGCAAGAGTCAACCGATCCTTCATTGGCTTATGCCCAGGCATCTTCTTCCAAAACAGCCCGGTTTCATCACAATTAAACACTTGCTGCTCTACGTAGCCTTCTTCCAGCACGATCCTTTCGAAGTTCTTGACAAAGTCAGCTGCAGCCTTTGTGTCTGCACTAGCAGCCTTTCCGTGTCGAACAACTGAATGAATCCCGGACCGTTTCTTAAATTTCTCAAACCAGCCACGAGATGCCTTAAAATCGTCTGAGGAAGGTTCGGTTGAACTCTCCCCAGCATCACCCCCAGAGCTCTCCTCCTTCAAGTCCGTAAAGATGGCGTGCGCCTTCTCGCAGTTGACGGTTTCGGTGATGGTGTCGCCAATGATCTCTCTGGCCTGGATCCACACTAGCAGAAGTCGTTCCATCTCTTCTATGATAGGGCTACGGCGTTTTGAAATAATGGTGATCCCCTTCGAAGGTTTCACTGCTTTAATAGCTTCCTTCTGTTTAAGGATTGTCGAGACGTCGACATATTACAGCCATACTGTTTAGCAAGTTCACTCACGCGGACGCCACGCTCATGTTTTTCAATAATTTCCTGCTTTACGTCTAAAGAAAGCATTTCCTTCTTCCTTTTCTCACCACTACCACTACCACTTGCAAAACTAAGCCTTTTAGGACCCATACTTTACATAAATTACCGTAAAAGGATGCACGTAAAAAATCACGATTATAACACAGTTAATAGCAGAACCCACAGGGCACAACCGCAAGAAGCCGACGAGAACAGAGGACTGACCCAAGCCACGCTAATTGAGGGTCCCTCCGAGGTCGAAGTGCGGCCTTCTATCGGCGGAAATAAAAAACACTTCAGGCGCTATGAGCACCAGCCACCCGTTGAGATACTACCGCTAGAGAGTTATGGGGTCTTTTGACTGGCCAGACAGTACTACATTGGATCCTCCTCTCTGGTTACGGTTCATTTTCCCTTTGCCTACATACACACTGAATAGTCTGGCATATTCTTTACATATTCTCCTCTATCCTCATACACCTGACAACACAGATTACCAAACAATTCTTCATCACCCAAGGGGTTACTGCACTGTAATTGTTCAGTGCCACTTTCCTCTTGGTAAGTAAGGGTAGAAGAGACTCTTTAGCTATGGTAAGCAGCTCTTCTAGGAGAAGGACACTCCAAAATCAAACCACTGTTCTCTAGTCTTGGGTAGTGCCATAGCCTCTGTACCATGGCCTTTCACTGTCTTGGGTTAGAGTTCTCTTGCTTGAGGGTACACTCGAGCACACTCTCCTATCTTATTTCTCTTCCTCTTGTTTTGTTAAAGTTTTTATAGTTTATATAGGAGATATTTATTGTTGTTACTCTTCTTAGAATATTTTATTTTCCTTTTTTCCTTTCCGCACTGAGCTATTTTCCCTGTTGGAGCCCCTGGGCTTATAGCATACTGCTTTTCCAACTAGGGTTGTAGCTTAGTAAGTAATAATAATAATAATAATATTGATTACTTCGGGTGTTGAAAAAAAAATTTGGGTGTAGAGTAGGAATGTGTTCGAATTGTACTTCGCGTGTCGAAAAATTCGGATACAACCGGTACTACGAAAATTGCTTACTTCGTGTGTCGAAATAAAATTCGGGTGTACAGTAGAGTCAAAAATTTGCTCGAATTTTACTTCAGATGTTGGAAAATTCGGATGTAGATACGTTCGGATGTAGAGGTTCCACTGTAAAGTTAAGTGTCAATATTTCCCTCCATTTCTAAATGTGTTTCCTAAAATTAAGTGTTAATATTTTGTGTCATTTATAAATCTGTTTTAAGTTAAGTGTTCACGTTTTCTGCCACGTGTTGAAGTTTTTCGCTGTTTGTCATCCTCCTCTACCACCCCGCACTTCGCTCTCGGACACCGCCTCACTCCAAAGGTAAGGTTCCATATTTTTGTTACTGTAGTTTTACTGTTTGCTCTAATTATACACTTTTTTTACTGGTTACCAAGAGTTAATTTAATATTGAATGATCCAAATACAGTACTAGTCATACATTCAGTACTGTTTAGTTGTGTGTATCCTTTTTTAATAATTTAATGTGGTCGTTTTGTAGGGTCTGGAACGTATTAGGATATTTACATGTAAAAGGCGACTCACAAGACGAAAAAGTGACGTTACGAAAGCCATTAGGGAACCAATTAATTTCGTGTTGTGAGGCATTAATGTACCCCTATAAATAGCCAGAGGTTTGTAATGTCAGGAAAAATACAAATTACTTCCAAATTTGTAATTTTTCTGTCAGCTCTGTCCTCTGCTAAGAGAGTCAATGAGCTACATGGCCTGTCCTTTGACATTGCCTGTTCAGGGGGATGTGGGCAAGACTCAAAATCCAGCTATAATGGATCCTAGATTCCGGCCCTTCTGGATTGAGAGTCTGTACTGTAACAAATGACCCAGATCAACTGTTATTATGCTGTGTTAGTATGCTGAGAAGATACCTTAAACTGTTCAAGCTCGACCACAGGTCAATAGACTGTTTGTCAGCACTGGTAGGGTTTAGAGAAGAGTTATAAGGAACTCGATCTCATCCTCGATCTGGAAGGTGATTGAATGAGCCCTCCAAATGGACTTGTCAGGGGTGTTAGTGCGTCCCTGGTGTTTAGAAAGAACTTCAATGTGATGCAGGTCTTACAGGCTGGTGTGTGTAAACGTGTCTACTTTTACCACCCATTACCTGCAAGACGTAACCCGTAGAAGCCTTTACACATTCCCCATAGGTCCTGTGGTGGCTGCTCAAAACATGATCCATAATACCTCAGCTTCCTCGTAGGACAAGTAGCAGTTGGTTGATGGCAGATATTACCCAATTGTAAGTATAGTGTGAATATGTGTATGACTGGCCTTTTCGTCTTTCATTCTTCCCTCTCTTGGGGCTTGAGCAAGACGAGGAACTCTGCAAGCTGACCTTTTCCGACTGTAGGTGGGTATCATCATTCCTTGGTATCCTAATTTATGCATGTACATTGTTATGTTCCCTATCTCCCAGCAATGTAGGAGTCTGGTAACGTCCAGTAAAGAAAAAGCATGGCTCCAAGTGAAGTCTTACCTTGACGAGTCACAGTGCTTAGTTTTCACAGGATCGCACAATTGCTCAGGCCTTTCTCTCTCATTGGGAGTTAGCAAGGTGATAGGGTATGCTCTTCTACAGCTTTTGTAAAGCGTAACAGTCGGACCCGGGGTCAATGACCTGCCAGTTGGTCCTGGACTTCCACCCACCTAAACGTAAGTCTCCATAGTAAAGAGGTGAAAGGCTTTTTATTTGGTGCCAGAACAAATGAAAAATCTGGAAATACAGTAATTTGTATTTTACCTAACCATACAAACCTGAAGCTCTTTACACATACTGGCCTGCTGTCACTTAGCCCCAGGAAGTCCTGTTTGCAATTGCTAGGTGGATTGTGTTGGCTGATGCGTGTGTGAGCGGGGTAGTTGGTCTACCCCCTGCTAACCCACGCTAACTGGCGGAGCGTAGTAGAACCTCGTTAACAGTTTTAAAACTAGTTTCCGCTGTTGCCAAAATATACCTCCATATTAAAGAGCTTCAGGTTTGTGTGGTTAGGAAAAATACAAATTATTTCCAAATATGTCATTTTTCCTAACTATACAACCTTGAGAAATTTACATATACATGGCCAGTCTACCCCCCACTAACTAGAGGTGGGTTGTTACACCTTTCTCAAAGTCTTATGGCTAGCTTCAACGGTCGCTGAAATATATCTCCACTTTTAAGGGCTCAGGGTTTATAGAGTTATGAAAAAAAAAAATTATTTTCAAATTTAATTTGTCATTTGTTCCGGCACTAATACAAACCCTTTGCTCTTTATTAGGTAATATATTTTTGGTGAAGCTGGAAGACTTTCACTCAAACATTGACGACGGTGGCCAGAGAGTTTCTTGCAACTTCAAGGTACTAATCAAGACGTCAAGATGATCACAACGACCCACCACAGGCTCCTATGGGTGAGTGCTCATGGATGGATGATGCCCATCTCGACTATGAACAGGACGACACACTCCCTAGGGCAGCTAGTCCCAGTTTCTCAGATGCAGAGTAGAAAGAATTGGATCATGTGTTGTGACAGGTCCTGGCCTGCATGAAGGCGATTAATGGCCTGGACGACCCTTTGGCAGCTCCACCAGAAGGTAAGAACATGGCCCAAGACCATCTTTGGGGCACTTGGAAACCTACCAAGACCAGTGCAGTTCTGCCCTGGTCGAGATGGTTGAAGGTTGCTAGGAGGAAGTCCTTTGGCCAGGTTACCAGAAGTTTGCAGTCCCTTCCTGCCAGCGATTCGTCAAAGCTCCTCCCTCCTACCTTCGACCAGCAGAGGAGGTGTTATGAAGTGATGGAGGAGAACCTGGCTGTGCTGCCACCAGATCCAGTGATAGTGTCTAACGAAGGGAACCTCGTTCTAGAGGCTCTCGGGGCTACCCATTATCTTTTCAGCGAGTGACACCCTCAATATGGAGAGGGTCACAAAGTTTTCCATGCAGGGAGGATGCCTGCAGTGCCGGTAGCAGAGGTATTTGTAGCATTGGGCCGAAGCTTGGACGGTCTCATTGATACAATCAAGCTATCTCATCCCATTCACTTCACCTCTTACTCCTTTGATTCTAAAGCCAATTCCGTCAAGCTGCTACGCAAAGTGATCTGCGAATAAACTAGCCCTCAAGGCCAATGTCCAGACCATGCTGGAAAAGGGCACTTACCAAGAGGTTCTAGATGGGTACCCAAACTTTTACAGTCGACTTTCTAGTAAAGATGGCATCTATAGGCTGGAGACCTGTCATCGATTTCTCCTCCCTGAATAAGTTTGTGCAACAGACTACTGTACTCCGTTCAGGATGGAAACAGGAGACAAGGTCAAACAGGCAATGAGATTAGAGAACATTTCCTCTAAAGCTCGTGGGGAAGGTGACAGGTACATCGTCACCAAGATTTAGGTGGTGTGTATGATGCAAGTAGCATTTTCAAATTATTAATGGTGGAAGCAGACCTTTTTATTTATTTCTAAAGGTGTATACTATTTTAAATGTTTTATAATTGCTTTGTTTATTTTTTATGAAGGTATTAGTTCTTAATCACACTCCAATCAACATCAATGACCATTGATGTTATGATGCCAGATAATTATCGGTCATTCATTCATTCATATGTTAATGCTCTAAAATTGTTATATTGGCATAAACATCAATACATCTTACATACAAGACAATCGTTGTTAAATTAAATCATTGGCTTGTGAAAATTAAGAGGAGTAAGAAAACATACAGGTACATAAACATAAAAATGTACAACCTTTTAATAGTTTGTAAACAATAGGTAATATCACCAAGCAGGAAAAAAAAAAACTAAGTGCTCATGCAGAGCACATTTACAATAAATGGTATCGCCTCCCAAACCTAGATGAATAAATTACAAATGCAGTTTTATCGGTAAACTTCCAACTTATAATTTACTTGTCTCTCTTTTTCCATATACTGTAAAGAAAAAACACCTAGACAGCCAGCATCTGAACATATCAAACATTGAATTCTGTGGTGGTGAGAAATTGAAGTATTGGAGCCTTGATGGCTGAGTCAGTTTGGGCAGCAAGCTCGGACTTCGTAGAAATCTGTCGCAGGTTCAACCCCGCACCCAACCAGTTAGAAAGGCGGACACTTTGCTATCCGCGTAGACACCTCAGGATTATATATGTAGCCTAATCGACGGATAGGTTTGCGTAAAGCAAATGGGTGTTACAGACTAATACACACACAAACACAGCAATTTCAACACCTATTAAAAACATAACAGACACCTCACGCGTCTCAAACTGTCGACATAACCACGCTGGGAGGAGGCGATGGTGGCTGGTACAGCACAAACATAAACTACCGGGGTCTAGCGATGGTGGGCAGGGCAGCCGGTCTGGACTGCGGTCCACCCCAAAGCCAAAGCAAAGTCCTTAAAAAAGAAGGCAACCGTGTTACCGCATACGAATGAGAAAAGGGCACGCTAATAGATGGTGATGAGAAATTGAAGTATTGAGGATTAACAATAAAATAATCGATTAAATGCTTTAAAAGCATATCCAAACCATTATGTATAAAAGATGATTAACAACTGATAAAAGCGTAACTTGCTGATAGAAAATAACTGGGACCAGCTTTTCAAAAGGATTGCTGTACTCCCTCATGAAGTTACTTCGGGAATCCAGTGTTTACTGTAAGTAAACAGAAGTGCAATGCATAAAACGCCAGAAGTTTAATGAAACAGAGAATGGGAGAATGGGGCATTGCAAGGAGGGAGTGGGGAAAAAAAGTGTAATGAATGAAACTTATGCAAATCTGGGAGCAGAAAAATAAGCTTGCTTGGTCAGAAGACGCAACTATGATGTTAAGGTAGGGTCTGCAATGCAGGGCCAACCAGAGAGAAGTTTTTATCATTTTTTTGGGCTATGGTGTTTGGTTACAAGGATAGGTTCAGGTAAACGTCTGTTTCGCGCGCGCGCGCGCACACACACACACACACACACACACACATATATATATATATATATATATATATATATATATATGTGTGTGTGTGTGTGTGTGTTTGTGTAAGTAAGTGTAACGGTTGGTTCCATGTGTTCTCCTTTTCTTTCTCAGCTGAATATTTATGGATGAGCTTGCTGGCCCAACGGTTCCATCCACCGCGTTTTTATCGCACTATACTGAGTCCCTGTGTATTATTGATTGTAAATAGCGCATGCATAAAGTACCCATACACACACAAACACACACATACATACATATATATATATATATATATATATATATATATATATATATATATATATATATGTGTGTGTGTGTGTGTGTGTTTGTGTGTGTATGATACGTATGTATGTTGATTATTAGTAACGTTGTATCTTAGTTATCCTTGCGTGCTCTTCTTTAATTGAAGAGAAGAAGTTTTGAAGCTTTGGTAAGATCAAGCGCAACATTTTTACCATCTTCGATGAAACCTACGGATGCCTCCAAGTGATTGCGTTTGTTGACACAGCGTTACAACTGTAACAACTTGCTGCCACGAAGCATTTCTTCCTCTTTTGAGATACTACAATATCCAACTATATGAAACCAAGGTATGCGACGTTGGCTTCTTCCTGCTTGGTCTTGTAGCAGGTCCCTGTTCCTCGATCTTTTTCTCCCTCTTCTGAATGACTAGCACGTATAGAGCCAGGCAAAATGGATATGAGTGGGAAGTCTTTCGGTGGCGTAGGGATTTTCTTTGCAAGTACATTTTTAGTCTTTGTTGGTTTTGTTTTGTTGTTGACTTTTAGAGGTTGGCGTTTTAAGGCATTTGTAGTGTTGGAGGAAAAATGGCTATTGTTAAATTCTTTTTTTAAAGTTGATTGCTATTCCTTGGAGAAATTGGGTGAAATTAAGTGTGTTTTATGCTGAACAGGAATGGAGTATCACACTTGAATGTACGGTAATTATCTTGTCCGAGTTTTGCATTTTTATTTGCATTCGATCTTTGTAAAAATTCGTCATGATAGGAGAGAGAGAAATGTGAGGGTAGGTTTTGATGAATGAAAACGAACTTTAGAAAAAATATATAATTGGATTTTACGTGAATTTAGGTTCTAGTGTTAAAATTACCGATAGTTCAAATAGACCTTATGCCAGGGTGGAATCTTGCCTTTGGATCAATCTGCTTGTTAAATGGCTAGTCCTTACCAATCATAGATCGAATCAGATCAGGCCAATCTCCAGCCATCGAAAAGACCGTTTTCTCGCACTAAATCAAGGCTACCTTTGATCTAACCTTTTCTCTGAATAATCCTCCCACATATGAAACGAATATAGGTCCAGTGTCAACTTGTCTCTTTCTACAGGTGTGAGTATTTATACTCCACGATGCAAAATATCAACAGCAACGACAATTTTTGGAGTTTTAGTACAACAAAGTTGAGTCGCTTCCTCCTCGTCCTCTCTGACATTTACCCGGGAGAGAAAGAGAGGAAGGCCCCGAGAGAGAGAGAGAGAGAGAGAGAGAGAGAGAGAGAGAGAGAGAGAGAGAGAGAGAGAGAGAGAGAGAAACACACCAGAAGGGGATAAGAGATGAAGGAGAACGATCCATGGAGGGGACGAGTTGGTTTGAGGGGTTTGGGTGTGGAGCGTCGGATCTACTGTAGTAGGAAAGGCCAGGAAGAAAATTGGAGAGAAAGAGCGAGGGGAGGGATTTGAAAATGGAAGAGAAAAGATATCGAGGCTTGGAGTTAAGGGAACGCAAAAGGAATTAAACCAGAAAACGTTAATAAATGGAGAAGTGAATGGAGAAATATCATGATATACCACCAGTGTAATGAGTAATAAAGGGTTGGAATAGGCACAAGGGAGCAAGAGACACTAGTCAGGTTAATGTAAATGTACGCGAAGAGTCGGGGGTGAAAACGCGTTACTTGATAATCTAGGAATATAAGGAAGGACTGCACACAAATGGTGTCACCAGTAGTTTCCCTTAAATCAGGTTAAATTTTAAGCATTTGTGGCTTCATATTTAAATTCGAATTGGGTTTATTGTTAGCGTTGAATTGTTGAGCATAGGACAGGTTTAGTGTTTCTGACGTTATTTCAACCTTTAGTTTATTTTGCAAATAATTTCAACTCTTGTATCAACATTATTAACAAAATTAAAAGGATTTTGGGCCATAGTGTTACTAAGTCTCATTTTAAAATAGTTGTAGGCATATGGGCTATCCATGTAGGGAGAAATCGGGACATTTTGAATGGAGAGATTGGAATTTTTCTAAATGCGGTGACGCAAGTCTCAAAATTAATTCATCCAGGATATGGGGAATTTCTCCAAAAAATTTTCTGTGTTACTGGTTATCTCAGGCAACAAAATGTGTAAAGTTACACGATATTATATATCAAAATAGTTAATAAGTTATCTTGATAACTAATTCATAAAGTTATAAAGTTTATTGACAATTTTGTCACTTGTTTACGACAACAATTTTGAGGTTACTCTGCATCTGACTGCAAAGTCTAATTTCAACCGCTGAATTTGAAACTTACGAAATATATCAACAAAGGATATTTAGTGTATAAGCTTTTCGGCGTATTGATATCTGATATTAAGAATTTTGGTATGTATCACTGTAGGATAAGGAATCGGTTTCACAATGCAGCGGATAATATTCCTGTGACAAAAATAACAATAATCAAATAGCTTAGTATCATGGAGTTAAATAACGATATTATTCAATTGGTAATGTATAAAAACGATTCGATTTTATGGGTTTGGGAATAGATACCTCATGTTTCGTGCCCTCTTACAAATGAGAGTTGCCAGATATATCCTAAAATTCATGAGCGCAACTGTACCTGGACAACTAATTTCAAGTAGCATGTTACCTTCATTAAATTGTTATGCTTCTTTGTGTCCTAATCACGAAATGTTTGCTCTCTGGCATAGCTTACCTCACAGAATGTTCTTAGGTATGTTATTTTTACCCAGTATACTGGAGATGATGGGTAACCAGTAGTTTTTACTGACAAACATTTGTAGTTCCTTTACATGATGAATTATCCTTCACTTCTGGAACTTCTTGCAAACTTTGATTTGTTTGTGGCGGGGGTTTGACATGGCAACATGTTTTGGTAAAATTTGATACTTGTGAATAGTGCGTTTTCTTGCATTTTAAAGATTTTTATGGTCTGGCAGTTCTGAAAAAATCGTGCTCAATTTACCTCTAATTATTTTATTGAAACCAAACCGTAATGACATGAAACACTGAGGACTTCATATGGGCTTCATACATGGGAAACTAGCCTTAAGGGCCTGTAGTCTTGGAAGCGTCACCTTAAGGGTCTAATACACCTGATAGTAATTTAGTTGTGCACCCATACTGGAAGCATCTTTCGAGAAACAAATTGTCTAGTTTGTTTTTCTCCCATCTCTGTAGACTTATTTTCCATCTTCTTACTACTCGTAATACTTCCTGCTCATATAGTGGAACACTAGTAGTTATGTAATTTTCAGATGAGGAAAAACGTAGTCGAAAGAGGAATTGCAATATTATTGCGAAATGAAACATCAATTTCCATTTAATCACCTATATTTCAACGTTTGGACATTTGTCCATCAACAGGTTCTGTGAAGTTAAAAAAGATGTATTTTTTACAAAACAATAAGAATATTTGTAGAAGACGTGAGCAGCAATAAAATTAAATAAAAACATAAATGTTAATTAAAACATTTCTGCTATTATATTTCGATTCGTACTAGTATTGCAATTTCTGTTTCGACTACGTTTTCCATCATCTGAAAATTGTATATCCACCAGTGTTCGACGATAATGGCAGGACGTACTACGAGGAGTAGAAGATGCGTAAGAAGCCTACAGAGATGGGAGAAAAACAAACTCGGCGTTTTGTTTCTCGAAAGATGCCTCCAGTATGGCTGTATTCCAAAATCTGTTCAGTTTAAGTTGTACAGGCGGCAGCTTTACAGCGAAGATAATGTGTTTCATGGGAAAATGCGCTTAGCGGCTACTATACAATAGGAATTGCTGCTACAATAAATATACCGTATCTTGAATATCTGATATAATAGAAACCATGGTATCTGGACCTATCACTCTGGAAGCAATTTATGAGTAGGATATTATGTTGGCAAGCCAATTCACCTTTATGTAGTGAAGAGTGTATGATTTATGGTCAAAGATAGTAGTTTGACAGTTAGCATGGTTAGGCGAGTGTATTCCTTTTCACTGAGGCCTCGGTCACTCTAGGTCACAGAGACTAGAAAACAAAAATGTTTAGTTAACTACCGTGAAGATATAATGCAACTAGTCACTATTTGGCAAGTTATTTTTCTTCATAGTGGGAAGTTTGCTAGTTTCTGTTGTCGGAGATCTTCAAGGTATAGGATGATAATTTGTTTTTTAGTTATAGTTTGTCATTTTGAATATCAAAGATATTGAATAAAAACTATTTTCTTAAGACGAAGAATGGACTAGCAGAAGGGAGACTTGAGGTTTAGTATGGACGCAGTTGGCAGTAAAACCGTTACGATATATATATATATCTAGAAAGTATCTAAGACTTTGTTGAGAAAATGAAATTTAAGCCTCTGGCTTCAACGCTGGAAACTTTAGTGCTCAAGAAGGTAGCAGTTTGAATTGGCATATTGTACTAGTAATTTAATGTTTATTTATTTATTTATTTATTTATTTATTTTTTTTTTTTTTTTTTTTTTTTTTTGAAGGTCGGTAGGCATGTTGTGCCGTTTCCCTTCACCATTAAACCAATAGTAATTGTGTAAGGTTAAAGAAAACCTTAGCAGCTTTGGTTAGGATTTGGATTTATGAATTCGGCTAGAAGATCCTACACTGGGGCTCGGTAGGCTATTTAGTGTCCATGTGTAACAGGAGGGGAAACCCTGCAGTTACAATATGTAGGAAAAGACTGAGAGGTTGTGCATCGTGATGGAAGAAAGGAATCAGGAACTGAATTATAATAGAAGGCCAAAAAGGGAATGTAACTAAGGACCAAAAGGACACTGCACAGACCATTAGGTTAAAGCTACAGTGCACTAACGTCACTACCTTCCTAATGGATCACCTTATGTTATTCAAGGCAATACTAGTATGCATCTTTATTTCTTTTTTATTGTTCGCTAGTGTACGGGGGGGGGGTGAAACTGCAAACCCCTCTCTAATAGCAGCTTTGTGAATATATACCATTGCACGTTACCCTCTTTCCTCCTCGTCTTGAGTTTAAAACATTCAGTGTACATCATTTTCTTGATTCTTGTCCTTGTGGAATTAGACAAAGTTGAATGATTGCAACAACTGTAGCTTTGGCAGTCGATTACAGGGTACAGGGTCTGGGAATTTTATATATGAGTAGGTTTGATATTTATTAAAAAAATATTTGATAGTTATATTTGTGAAATCAGGTCACAAAATACGATGTTGAATAGTTCCTCAAAAAGCTATTTTTTTGTTTTAAGAATTCAGACGATGATCAGCTGCTATTTGTTAAATGTTGAGTCCTTTCTAATATTGTTTTTGGGTTTTAAAATTTGCTCTATTCTAGGTTGTTTGACTTCTACTCGATGTTTAGAGATCTTTATTTATTGAATTTGAATTATTTTGTAATACTTGACGGGGTCACTCGTGTCCCAATTATGTGAATTATCACTGAAATTTGAATTTAAGTTTAGCATATGTAGTTCGTATTTTTAGTTTCTATCTCTAATTTATTTGGTAAGAATTTTAGTCGTATTTGCATTTGGTTTTTAATTGAAAATTATGAGGCATTGGAGCAGAAGTTTTTTTCGCAACAATTGTAAACACTGATAACTGATAGTCACATGTTAAAGTGTATGAAAAGAAATGAGCTTAGCTGAAAAGAGAAAAATTGTGTTAGAAAATGGGATCTCTCGACTTGAATACTGAATCATGCACAATATATTTACTTGGTTTGACTCTTAGTTCAGACGGACAATTCTTAATAATACCCATACATCACACTTATTTAAACCCTTCAGATGTATAGAAGCTTTGTACGTGGAACCACAGTTATGAAGTGATAAGCAGGTCGAAATATTTGACCCATGCTCTGTCCTTGAATATGGAGCGTCCATATATTATTTTGTAAATTTTTAGATAACTAGGAGTTTTTTTCAGCGGCATATAACCACATTATTTGGTTAGTGTGCAGTCTAATTATACAACAACGAAATCTTCCAGTCACTTTTATTTTATTTTGTATGTATATAAGGAATCCTAATATATGCAACCTATTATTGTATTCATCTTTTATGAATCGAAGCTCTTTAGTAGTTTGATTTAACAAGTGTTTAAGATTGTTGTTCGATACCTCGGAAAGTCAAGAGAACTATAGTGATGGAAGGCACCGAAAGTCTTATGTTTTGAGTCGTGTGGGAAATTTGGTTACAATTTCAAGAATAAGTACCAGATTTTCATGAACTATTTAGTGTAAATAAAAAAGAAACATATTCTTCCATATTTTCTGCTTAATTTCGAGCCTACCGTATGAAGTCTTTTCCCTGAATGCATACCAATTATTTGATTATACCTCAAGTTTAGTTCATCTTGTTGACAACGACTCTCTCTCTCTCTCTCTCTCTCTCTCTCTCTCTCTCTCTCTCTCTCTCTCTCTCTCTCTCTCTCTCTCTCTCGTGTATATCCACTTGCTAAATATACCTACTTGGTACCTGGATGAGGTAGCACGTATCTAGACCTCCATTACTTTGTCCTCCGTGGACCCATGGACCCTGAGTAGGCTGGCTAGTGAATCTCCCCAACACGGTCGATAGCGTTGTTCATGCAGTCCTTCATAGTCCTTTATGCAGGAACGAACGACTTAAAAGCTAAATTTGAAATATTTTTCCTTTTCCAGTGAATCTGTCAATCTCTCAGTTTTTCTTATCTATATTTTCGACAAGGAAAACAACACGTTAGTCACTTCCTCATTCATATTTTATAGCTACTGAATTGTTGATAAACCCCTTCTGGATATTATTTCTATGCTGTCAGATTTTTCCATGCAACTGCACAGAGAATTCATCAGTACCACGTTGAACCCACCTGCATATACCGCACCTTTCATCCCTATAATTTGCACAGTTGCATTCTAGCTATTAAAGATCTTCCCTTTTTAATAAATTTTTTTCAACCCTTTCTATTCCTCTTTTCCTTCCCCCTAATACTTCTGAAATATGCAATGCAATCATTTCACCAACTTCTTATTGTCCATTTATTCCACATGACCAAACTATTGTAAACCACCCCAGTCCATTTCATCTATGTAAAATTTTTACCACTACACAACTTCACTTAGGTTAGGTTAATCCACCGTTTTTCGTTTACTTCACTTCTTTTAAGTAACTCCTTTGGGGATTAGTGTCATCATTACACCTCACTCCCTGTAGGTACTACTTGAGAATTGTTGCAGCATCCGTTCGGTTTTTAACTATCACTTTTTAAGCCCGCTAATAAACCTCTGCATCCACTCCCTTTCTTCCATCTTCCTGTTCAACCGTTTTGTAAATTTTACTTCAAATGGAAACTGCGATGTTTTCCCCTCATTTGCACCTGGGTGCTGAATGGCCTTCAACTCACCACCCCTCCCCAAAAGCCTGGCATTATGGTCCAAATTCTTAAATCCATTAATTAATGGTTTGCTCAAAAAGCTCTTCATAGCCTTTGCTGACCTAGTCACGCCAATTCATTTCCAAATCTTATGCATGCATCTTACTACTTGTCTTGCTTCACGTACTTTGTTGTTCGCTGCTTATGTCATCTCGTAAAATTCATTGTTCCAATATCCATATCCATTTACTTTACTCATACTCTTATGTAGGCCTATTCTCAATTTTCTTTTCTTGCAAGGACTTTTATGTAGTTTTATTGCATCATTTCAAGTCAATATAATATTATTTACAAACGCGATTTAATCAGCACTCGCTTTCATTATTCATTTTCATATCGCACTACTTGGCATTTCCATTTAGTGTTTTCATTTTTTCACAGACTTCCTTTTATTCTAAGCTTTCTTCAGCAGCTTACTTTTTCCTTAAATCACTATGGTATAAAAATTAGGTGGTTTATGAAATTATCTATTCCTAATCGTTGTATTAATTTATGGCACTGTTCTTCAGTTAACTAATTGTTTTGTTTTTTTCCCCTCAGATTTTTTGTAATTCTCATTATCCTTCACCGTCAGATCATCCTAGATTATTTAATCTTCTATGTACATTTAGTACCAAAATTGTTGCTCATTCTTAAGTGAGTTTCAGTACCATACCATATACTGTAAGTTTATTTCTACTGTGACCAAATTGTGAAATAATCTTTGCAATCATGTTGCTGAATAGGCGGAACCTAAGAATTTCAAAGATGGTGTAATTGCAGTATAATTTTAGGAGGTTTATAAGTTTTCTTTCATAATTTATTTGTCATTCATCTGGTTAATTCTTGTACCCATTTTGATTTTCTTTATTGCTCTTAAAGCTGTAATTTACTTTATAGATATTTTTTTCCGTAACTGTTACTTTCTCTATTAAGAGTCTTGGGACTTGTAGCAATCTGCTTTTCCAACTATAATTGCAGCTTGGCTAGTAATATTGATTATGATAATAATAATAATAATGATAATGACAATATGAATAACATGGCTTTTAATTACTCTTAACATATATCTGGTAACATACATTCTCATCACTCTCCACAATACTTTTGTTGAATCTTGTCATATAGATTTTCCAAGGTCTATATGTATTTCATACAGTCTTTTATTTCCTTTTAAACTTACACGTTTTATAGCAAACACTCTTATCATCTCGCCATCTTCATTTACTAAACATTTTTTATCTTTACCAACTCCTCTTCATATATCTTATCTTTTTATTGAAAATAGATAGTAAAGGTTACCTTATGAAAAAGGAACATTTATTCTTGTATCCCATTCCCGCAGAACCTTCCCTTCATGCAGACTTAACGTGCAAACACGATTAACTTCTCGGTCACATCTTCACGTGTAAGTAATCCAATTAACTCTTGGTGTCTTACCATCCTTCAACCATTTAATTGGCCTCCTTACGTTACCTTACGTCCTCAGAATTCACCTCCAATAGGATTCTCACACATATGCCAACCCCTTCCACGTTTGCGTCTCCTGTTTATCTTGGTCAACAAATCTTAAAAATATTCGTTCTCTCGACTGAGGATCACATTCACTTCAGACACCAGCTGTGTGTGTGCGCGCAACTTTTGTTCTAACATCTTGGTATTTACTTCCCTCTAACAACTTAGTTTCTCTATAGTTCTTGTTTTCCTTTCCATCATATATTTCTTGCCTTTTGTCACAACCTCTTCGTATATTGCTCATGATCTATTATATCATTCAACTTCATCGCTAATTTATTATTATTATATATATATATATATATATATATATATATATATATATATATATATATATATATATATATTGTAACGTTTATATGCATGTTATGTATTTGTGTGTTTATTTGTGTGTAGGCGTGTTTGTACATATGTATGTATATACATTTTTTCATATGTAAGGAAAAGAACCGTTTTAATGTAAAGGAACTTTGGATAAAAAGACAAGCAAATTAAGACGAAATACCATCTGTTAAACCTTTGTGTACACTGTAGCTTCGCATAGGTTTTCATCAATGTTTTTACGTTCAGAAAGGGAAAAGAAACTGGAACTAATTCAGAAGTCAAGTTAACCTCTATAACTTTAGGGAAACCTAATTTTTCTCTTGTAAACTCTAATCTTCTGTGCAGGAACCCAGGATATCCTGAGAGTTGCGTCCGATTTTTCTCCTCGTCTGTAATTGAAAATTTTCTTAGAGGCTATAAAATATCCCTGCCGAGAGCTGACTTTCTCGTTCGTATTTTTGTTCCTCTTTTTGTCAAAGCCTTTTGATAGTAATTTTGTGGACTTGGTTGATGATTACACTTGTGAGTGATGTAACTTTTATAAGTAACTTGAACCCATTGATTAGTGTATTAAACGGGGAAAATAAGTTTTCGTTTATTTCTTGGTGTGGAGGCATGTATGTATGCACATATACCTACAACTAACCATATCCATGTAATTAACAGGCTTATGGAACACATACAGTTCTAGTTAGTGAATTATGGGATGTATTACTGTGTTATAAATACATGTATATCATCATCTTCACGTTATTCATCATTAAGAATATTGATTTATGTTACTTTGAGTATTCTAGAAAATAATATTGAACTGAAAATTTGCACTGGATTCAATTCTTTGTGTTAGCTTGCACAAATAATGTAGCTCGAATATATTTTTTAAGTGTTGCTCGTTTCAGAGCTGAGAATTATTTTCAATGCAGAACAGTGTGGGAATAACATCCTATTTACAGTCTATAACCCAAAACCAATGAAACGAAAATGGAGAGAAAAAAAGATGATTAAATGTCTTAATATACATTTCCTCTCTAGGAGTGAAGTGGAAGCCTAGGAAAACGAAAGTAGGAATACTCTAGCCTTTCAAGCGAATGTCGACGGAAGATTCTAACCAACGCAATGGTTTGGTCAAATTTAGGTAGATAAACTTGTTACTCAGTTATGCTTTAAGATAGAAAAACAGTATGGCAACGAAAAGTAGAAACTCATATATTAGTTTAAAGGAATAGTTAATTTCTTAGGTTTTTATAACAGATTTGATGTCTGCCCCATATTGGTCTTCAGTAACGATAATTGTGTGTGTGTGTGTGTGTGTATATATATATATATATATATATATATATATATATATATATATATATATATATATATATATATATATATATATATATATATATATATACTGTATATACTTGTTAGGTCTAGTTCAGTTTTTTGTTCTTAACCTTATATGCTACTAACTGCATCATGAACATGGATGCTTATAATTATTTTAATTAATAATTCACGTAACCAAAGTACAAACCAACATATATATATATATATATATATATATATATATATATACACATACATATATATATATATATATATATATATATATATATATATATGTGTGTGTGTGTGTGTATGTATGTGTGTGTGGAGAGAGAGAGAGAGAGAGAGAGAGAGAGAGAGAGAGAGAGAGAGAGAGAGAGAGAGAGAGAAGGTAGGATGTAAGAGTCGAAATTAGGTCATGGAAGAAGGTATCATACCGCACAAGTAGTTTCATGTTTGTTGAAGGAATGCGATGTTGGCGAGTTTTGGGTTACAGACGATAAGATTATTTAGATTATTTATACGATTGAATCCTTGTGCCCAAACTTCATTGACCACTTATGTAAATCATTATTTGTAAAAGTTATTTACCTTGATATATGTGGTAGGGTTTATTACAATTGGGAGATGAGAAGTTTTGTAAACTGGTGACCTTGCTTTTTTTTTTTTTTTTTTTTTTATAAATAGCTTTCTAGGTTGCATTCGAATACCGATTACCTAAAAACAAAAGAATGATCCGGTCCAATTGTAGGATTTTGATTTCATGATTAACTATCTTGAGGCGTAATGGGTTCTCAAGAAATATTCTAGAAAAGAAGTTAATTTTTTCCCTCACACCCTTTTTCTTGTCCCCAACCGGTGCTGGTACTCATACTACTGCGGGGTTCCAATGCAGTGCCATTAACTATCAGTCGAGTACTCATCCCTTCGCACACGATTCCAACGAATCATTCATAGCTTACATGGATGGTGAGGTCTTGTTTTATTCGAATATATTAGACTAATACTAGCGATTGTACACATGTGGTTACATGAAAACCGAGTGACATCTCAAGGATGGGTGTTAATTGTAGGAGACAAGATAAAGAATCACAGGACAGAGGAAATGAATAACAAATTATTTGCAAAACATTTGATATGGAATAGGAGTGAGTTTTTCGATACAAAATTTAGATTTGATAAATGCAATATCAATGCAAATTGCTTTAATGAAATGTGGATATTGGATGTGTATGGAATTATGAAGGTTGAATATATTGAGAGGAACTGTTTGCTAGTATGCAAAGAGTAAGGACTGAATGGATGAGAAATGTGGAGGTACAAAGGAGATATGGTTGATATTCATGAAGAGGCGGACCTGAGTGTTGGTTATATGGAGAGTGATTGGTTTGGCTATTTGTAAAATTTGGGGGAAAAAGCAGTGCAGAAAGACTGGAAAATCGCTGGATAGAAGGACGGAAAGAGTCCTAACCTCCAGAAATTCAAAATACCCATGCAAGAAAGTTAACAGCATTAGAGGGCCCCAGTGCACTGTTGATAAGTTCTCTGTGTTAGTATATGAAATTACTGAAGATATGTACGGAAAGTTTTCTGCAGAAGAGGTCACGGCAGATTAAGCTGATTATATATATATATAGATTCTGTCATTCTCAATGGAAATGAAACGCGCATAAATTATCATGATAAATTTGAGACAACTGTAGATATAAGAGCTAGAGCTATGCGATATTATTAGCTTTCGGGTATATTGATTTTTTTTTTTCTGGATAGGGGAGAAGCTGTAATAGTTAAAAGGTCCTTAATGTTTAAAATCTTTGTCAAGAAGTATGTGAAAACTAATTAATTTTGTAGATACTTTTATTAATGCTGGTGACAGGGGAAATAAAGTAATAAAACTCGACTAGTCAGAGTTTGAATCTCAAGCGTTTCTGACCACCATTTTGGGGGTGGGAGAGTGTTATCCCTGGTGGCAAGCAAACTTTATAGTGACGTACCCTTCCACTTGGTAATTGCCATTTTTTGAGAAATATTAACAGAAGTATATATTATAAAGGTTTATTGTACATAAATGTATAGGGAATGGTGATTTTGTGTTTTTTTTTTGTGCGTGTACGCATTTACATACATATTTGTATGTGTGTTTTTATGCAGACAAAATCTTTATATATTTGAAAATATTACAAAATCCAAATGATATATCAAAGACCGTGAACAACGAAATTAGAGATCAGAAACCTAATTTAAAGGTTACAGTTAAGTTTTTTACAGATGAAATTTTGATAAAGAACTGTAGAAAACTTTACTATTTGTGGTAATTATATATCCAAAATATGGATAAACTAGAGTGGGCACTCGCTAGAACGCATACTTTCCCCTATATCATGTTGTATATCACAAGATAGGAGGCAATTGAATTATGCCTATTCTGGCACTAGTTTCATGCAAATGTTTAAAAAAATTGACCACTAAATAGCAAAAAGACATTTTTTATCTTCTTGTGACCTTGACCATTGACCCAATCACTCCCAAAATTTAATCAAATTGTCCATGGATCATGGCCAGTGATCGCACCAAATTTCGTGAAGTTTACCCATGATATAGCAAAAAGACATTTTGGCCTTTTTATGACATTGGCCGTGATCATGTTGTATATCACAAGATAGGCAATTGAATTATGCACATTTTGGTACTATTTCCTCGATATAGCAAAAATACGTTTTTGACCTTTTTGTTACCTTGACTTTTGACCCAATCACTCCCAAAATCTAATGAAATTGTCCTTGGATCATGGCCAATCATCCCACAAATTTCATTCGTTCAAATAGATTTTGAGTTACGTGAATCACAAACACACAGAGATATAGAAGCAAACAAATACACGCCTCTCAGAACATACCCTTCACCGTAAGGAAGTTGACGAAGGTAAAGATTGATCAAAAGTCATCCTTGTATCTCTCTTGATATACAACGATTATGGCTGAAAAGCATGAATCCTTCCTGATGTGTAGAATTTTCTTATTTATTTGAGAACTGCAAAATTAATCGATGCAGGACTGGCGCGGAATTTATCATGTTTTTTAAGAGAAAATGTAAAGAAAAAAAACGCATAGCAGCGGAATTGGCTAGACGTAAGGAGGTAGTGCTGTCAGTACACTAAAAGGGGTGCACTGTAGGTATTGGTTATAGGTCTTTGCAGCGTCCTTTTATTCTTTATTACATTCAATTTTAAGCCTTCCACTACACCCCCGTTCCTGCCTTCTTTCCATCTTGCTGTCCCGCTTCTCTAACTTCCTTTACAATGCAACATAGGTCGTAGAATGGCCTCTCAGGGCCCGGTGCCAGATTTTCTGGCCTAAATTACTAAATTCTATAAAATTTGAGAGAGAGAGAGAGAGAGAGAGAGAGAGAGAGAGAGAGAGAGAGAGAGAGAGAGAGAGAGAGAGAGAGAGAGAGAGAGAGAGAGAGAGAGAGTGAGTGAGTGTGTGTGTTAATGCTTGCACTATTCTGGCAGTAATTTCCCTATGAGCCATTGAGGCTCAGTGGATGTCTGCAAAGTGATGAACTGCTCTGCCCTTGTCCATAGAGATCAAGTTGCGCATCCATTTGCCTTTCAAAGAATACCAGATTTCACCGTCACTTTTGTTTGTTTGATAGGGACAGATATTCATGAAATGTAGTCAGTTTAGGAAATATTATGAGGTAAAATTTGTCATTCCACATTTATTAATTAGACAATATTTTGACCAAGAACAATATATTTAGCCGTGTTGCTCCTGAGAGTATTGTTCTAAATTAAGCTATGTATGATTTTACGTACTGATTACATAAGAATCTTTGTCGTTCACAGTCCTAAGTAAAACCCTAAAACTGCATACTCCTAATGAATATACATAATTCATACTTCGGGACAGATTAAGAGCTGACAAGGGAGATAGGCAAAATTGTCTTTTATTATTTATGCTTTCGTTTCTAATAGACTTTTCGATTCCCATGTATGCACGTTTTAAGTCTGTTTATGAATATACTGGACCTAGTAATTTAGTATATGTAAGTAGTAGTTCTCTTTGCTAAGATATGGTGTTACCTCTGTGTGTTAATATAGTGCATACACAAAAATTGTGGAAGTAAACTGTCAGTCTTTTACTTGCTGAGAAAGCGTCAACAGAGTAATATATATAAAAGTAAGTTAAAACGGTAGTAAAATGAAATAGATCCGTTAATAAATACATCATTATCTCCGTTGAGAAAGAGGTTTGAAAAGTCTAGGTAGCTATGATTTCGTCATTTAAGATGCATATCAAGGTCGTAACAAAAATGATACTTTTATTTTTCAAACACGTGTTGTAAACTTTAAGTTTCTCCTCTTGAAATTATTTCTTGAATATTATCTTCTGGTTCATAAATATTTTGCCCCTATACATAATTATGCTGTAGGTAAGGATGCCCAGTAAACTACGCAAGAAAATGGTTTGCCTTCAGTCTGTGACTTAGATATTCATATCCATCTTACAGGGGGATCTGTGTAGCCTCATTGTGCATACGCCACAGAATTTAAGTATGTGGAACCGGCAGTTTAGTTTTATAAAAGCTAAAAGTTAAAGTAATATGATGCGAACTCTTGCTGTTTTTATCAATCTTGTTGGGTTCAGTGGTAGCTGAATTAGTCACCACAATAAATGGTATCTAGTAGTGTTTGCAACACCACCAGTTTCCCAGTCAGTATTCCCGCAATTGAATGGTTTTTGCAGTGCCCCTTCGGGCCCTAGCTGCATCCACTATTTAGTCTTCTGCTTAACCTCCTTTCCCGCTTCCTTTCTTCGCTTTTGCAGTCCAGCCTTTTTCATATTTTACTTCATATTGCTAGAGCAGGAACTTCCCCTAGTTATATCCCTAGTTACATTCCCCTAGTTACTTCCCCTAGTTACCACCCTATATTCCACAAATCCCCAAATGTCTTAAAGAAAGAGTAGGACGAGTAAGGTAAAAGCCTGACCGTGTAAGCAAAGAAAAGAGGTGTACATAGAGGAACTGCCAGTCATTAAAGGTTGTATGTCAATGGCTGATTGGTGCCTTGGCCTGCATACTACTGCACATTATCCCTAGCTTGTGATGGACCTTGTATGAGTAACGAAGAGGAGGGTTGTTTTGCTTCGTTACTTGGTGATGAAAGCAGGACCTAATGTATGTAGCCTATGAGGTAACATGTCTGTATAGTGCATGTGATTGTTGACACTGTCTTCCTTAAAATAGAGATGTTCATAATCTTAATATTAATGAGTTTTTTCTACCTTGGTGTTGTGAATGAATATGTTCAGTACAGATATTAGGAATAATACGGTAGATTCCCTATGTTTGGTTTAAATTAGACGATGCACATATTCTATGCTATAATTGGGAATTAACTTTTTATGTAGGTTCAGATTGGGATTAACGGTTATTTTCTGATAGAATTTTGTTAAATGTTATATCTTGGCTATAATCAGAAACTGTATCTTCTCTTAGGCTAGAATTAGGGACTGACTCTCTTCCCTTAGGCTAGAGTCAAGAACTGCCTCTCTTGCCTTCAGCTAGAGCAGTGGTTCCCAACCTTTTTTCTGTCATTTCCCCCCTGCACCCAGTTCAACCATCCAGATTTCCCCCTTCATGCCCCGCCCAGCTGTCATGCCCACTCGCCTGCCTCAGAAATGGGCATGACACTCCAATTCTCCCCTTGAATATCATGTCTTTGAGAACTGATATGATCATATCACAATTGAATGGCTAACAACAAATTGCCGCACGTACGATGAGAACATTTTCCGCTTGTTTTAGTTAGTAGGTAGTGTAATTATTTCCCCCCTGGAAGCTTCAAATTTCCCCCCAGGGGGATATTTCCCCCAGGTTGGGAACCACTGAGCTAGAGTCAAGGTCTGCCTCTCTTCCCTTCGGCTAGAATCAGGGATTACCTCTCTTCCCTTAGACAAGAATCAGGAACTGCCTCTCTTCCCTTAGACAAGAATCAGGAACTGCCTCTCTTACCTTAGACTAGAATCAGGAACTGCCTATCTTCCCTTAGACTAGAATCAGAGACTGCCTCTCTTCCCCTAGGCTAGAATCAGAGACTGCCTCTCTTCCCCCTAGGCTAGAATCAGAGACTGCCTCTCTTCCCCTAGGCTAGAATCAGAGACTGCCTCTCTTCCCCTAGGCTAGAATCAGAGACTGCCTCTCTTCCCCTAGGCTAGAATCAGAGACTGGCTCTCTTCCCCTAGGCTAGAATCAGAGACTGCCTCTCTTCCCTTAGGCTAGAATCAGAGACTGCCTCTCTTCCCTTAGGCTAGAATCAGGGCCTGCCTCTCTTCCCTTAGGCTAGAATTTGGGACACACACACTTTCCTTAGGCTAGAATTTGGGACACACACTCTTTCCTTAGGCTAGAATTAGGAATTGCTTCTCTTCCCTTAGGCTAGAATCAGGAATTGCTTCTCTTCCCTTAGGCTAGAATCAGGAATTGCTTCTCTTCCCTTAGGCTAGAATCACGGATTGCCTCTCTTCCCTTAGGCTAGAATCAGGGACTCGCTCTTCCTTTAGGTAGAAATTGTGGACTGCCTGTCTTCCCTTAGGCTAAAATCAGGGACTGGCTATCTTTCCTTAGGCTAAAATCAGGGACAGCCTCTCTTCCCTCAGGCTAAAATCACGGACTGCCTCTTCCATTAGGCTAGAATCAGGGATTAACTCTTCCCAAGCTAGAATCAGGGACTGCCTCTCTTCCCTAAGGCTAGAATTAGGTACTGACTCTCTTCCTTTAGGCTAGAATTAGGGACTGCCTCTCTTCCCTTAGGTTAGAATTAGGGACTGCGTCTTTTCCATGAGGCTAGAATCAGTGACTGCCTCTCTTCCCTTAAGCTAGAATCAGTGACTGCCTTTCTTCCCTTAGGCTGGAATCATACACTGTCTCTTCCCTTAGGATAGAATCAGGGACTGTCTCTCTTCCCTTAGGCTAGAATCAGGGACTGTCTCTCTTCCCTTAGGCTAGAATCAGGGACTGCCTCTCTTCCCTTGGGCTAAAATCAGGGACTGCCTCTCTTCCCTTGGGCTAAAATCAAGGAATGCCTCTCTTCCCATAGGCTAAAATCAGGGACTGCCTCTCTTCCCTTAGGCTAAAATTAGGGACTACCTTTCTTCCTTTAGGCTAGAATCAGGGCCTGCCTCTCTTTCCTGGGTCTAGAATCAGGGACTGCCAATCATCCCTTAGGCTGGAATTAGAGACTGCCTCACTTCCCTTCCCCTAGGCCAGAATCAGGGACTGCCTCTCTTCCCTTAGGCTAAAATCAGGGACTGCCTCTCTTCCCTTAGGCTAAAATCAGGGACTGCCTCTCTTCCCTTAGGCTAAAATCAGGGACTGCCTCTCTTCCCTTAGGCTAAAATCAGGGACTGCCTCTCTTCCCTTAGGCTAAAATCAGGGACTGCCTCTCTTCCTTTAGGTTAGAATCGTGGACTGCCTCTCTTCCCTTAGGTTAGAATCGTGGACTGCCTCTCTTCCCTTAGGCTAAAATCAGGGACTGCCTCTCCTCTTTGGCTAGAGTCAGGAACTGCCTCTCTTCTTCTAGGCTAGAATCAGGGACTGCCTCTCTTCCCTTAGGCTAGAATTAGGGACTGGCTCTTCCTTTAAACTAGAATAAGGGACTGCCTCTCTTACCTCAGAAAAAATCAGGGACTGACTTTCTTCCCTTAGGCTAAAATCAGGTACTGCCTCTCTTTCTTTATGCTAGAATTAGGGACTGACTCTTCCCTTATGCTGGTATTAGGGAGTGACTCGCTTATCTTAGACCAGAATTGGAAATTAACTCTCTTATTTTAAGCTAGAATTGGAATTACGCTACTTTCAGTGAGGGAGGAAGTCACGTTTCTTATCTTCAGATTATGAAGGATCTCAACTTTGTACATCAAAGTTACCCGACTTCGTATTACGAACAGGTCTGGTCTCTTTTATTATTTCTTCTTTTCAAAGTAAACTTGTATACAGATAACCCAAAATTAAAAGCCACGGAATGGCCATATGTGGGGAATAGATCAATGATTTAGAAAGTAAGGTTTTTTCTGTACTAAGAATAGTTTTTGTTGTCTAGCCCAATAAGGCAGATAGTGGAATGTCTTTACATAGCCCTGGCCGTGAACAAATCAAAATGGACATTTCCTCGAAGGGCGTGATGTATCCGCTTCTCAAAGGATGAAAGGTTAAAAGTGGCAAAATGCCAACAGGAAGTAAAGTTCAAGGTTTGGCAAATTCCAGACTGAAGGAAAGTTGCAAAGATTTGCAGGAGACGGGTAGAAACTGTCACCAGATGACGCAGTGTGAAGATTACCGCTTTCCACATAATGGATGTAGGTGCGTTCTTCGTAGATGGTCTGGCCCTTTTGGTCAGACGGAGACTTGTGGAATAGGCACAACTCTCAAAAGAGGTGTTGGAATAAATTACTCAATAGATGAAGTACCCTACCAATATGATGATTGTTATACCTGAATTATCATTCTCATTGCATGTTATAGAACTTTTGATATAATTTCTTGAACACGTGGTTATCTTTAAATATTCTGTTCTAGATGTTTGATTGATGTCAAAACCATTTGTCTAATGTTGTCTTGTCCTATGTGAGAAAGGACGCCTATTGTTGCTTTCATTTTGTAATGTGCTTGGTTACGTGATTTCAGTTACATTTTTTGGTAGCGTCCAGCATTCTCTCTCTCTCTCTCTCTCTCTCTCTCTCTCTCTCTCTCTCTCTCTCTCTCTCTCTCTCTCTCTCTCTCTCTCTCTCTGTTATTTGTTTATTATTATTACTAACCAATCTACACCCCTGATTGAAAAAGCAGAATGCTACAAACACTAGGACTTCAATGGGGAAAGTTGCCGAATAAGGAAAGAAAATAAGGAAATAAAAAAAAATATTCTTTATAAGTAACGAATAAAAAATAGGAAATAATTTCAAGATCGGTAACAACGTTAAAGTAGATCAGTCATGTGAATTGTAAAACGAAACCTTGTCAACCTTGTCTGCAAAAAAAATGATATACATAAAGTTTGAACTTTTGTAGTGTCACCGATTTAACCGCCAGATTAAAAAGATCGTTCCACATGATTATCACAGCTGGAATAAAACTTATAGAATAGTGTGTGGTATTATGCCTTATGTTGAAAAAAGACTTGGCTGTGAGAATTGACTGCCTACCCAGTAGGCTACTACGTACATGATAGTACAGTCTGAGAAGATTAGAGTGCAACGGAATATCTGAATTATGGAAAGTTTTTTGCAACATGCATAAAAACTAACTGAACGACGATGTCAGAGATTAATATCCAGATAAGGGGGAAAGAATCTAATAGACCACAACAGATCAAGATGAGAGGCGGCGAAACACTGCTCATCGTTGTGACTCATTACCGTTCCCACCAGGCTCGTAAAGTTTGTTTTTAGTTGTCGTTATTGACGTGAGAGTTAATGTACTAATGGCGTCTGGCGTTTATTGGGAGATACTAAGGCTTTTTGAATGATTTTTGAAGCATCTGAAATTGGAGGGTTCATTTATTATGGATTTAGATCTATAAGTTTAGAAATCAAGAATTATTATTATTATTATTATTATTATTATTATTATTATTATTAGCTAAGTTACAACCTTAGTTGGAAAAGCAGGATGCCATAAGCCTAAGGGCTCCAACAGAGAAAAATAGCCCAGTGAAGAAAGGAAATAAAGAAATAAACTACAAGATAAGTAATGAACAATTAAAATATTTTAAGGATAGTATCAACATTAAAACATATATTTCATAAACAATATGAACTATATAAAAAAAACAAGATGATGATAAATAAGATAGAATAGTGTGTTCTAGTGTACCCTCAACCAAAGGAACTCTACCCTAAGATAGTGAAAGACATGGTACAGAGGCTATGGCACTCCCCGAGATTAGAAAACAATTTGATTTTGAAATGCCCTTACAAGAGCTGCTTACCATAGCCAAAGGTCTCTTCTACCCCTACCAAGAGGAAAGTAGCCACTGGACAATTACAGTGCAGTAGTTAACCCTTGAGTTGAAGAGGAATTGTTAGGTAATCTCGGTGTTTTCAGGTGTACGGGGGCAAGGGCAGAGGGGAATGTGGAAAGAATAGGTCAGACTATTCAGTGTATGTGTGGGTAAAGGAAAAAATGAGCCGTAGGCAGAGAGAAGTATTCAATGTAGTACTGTCTGGCAAGTTAAAGGCCCCAATAACACTAGCGGTAATATCAAAAGGGTAGCTGGTGCCTTAGCCAACCTGCTATTTACAAAATAGAATAAGAAGATGGCTAATATGAATATCAGATCATATGCACTTGCACTTGGGTAAAATATGACATTTTTTTCGGCCTATTTTCCCATGTTATAGTAAAACTCTAACAAAGGAATTATATGTAAATAATGAAGATGTATCGTTTATCTTTGGTGTTTAAGTTGATTGCTACTTAATCTTTATCTGAGAATTTTTATGTAAACAATATGTTCTAATTCATGAAGACCATATTTTAGATTTACTTTTGAATCTAAGATGCTGTACTGTACATTCAAATTAATCTAACTATATATAACGGTTTATGTCAATATAACCTTAAATCCATTAGAATTTAGTTGAGAAAATAATACATAAAGTATTAACTCCCATAACCAAGCATCTGTGGTAGTAACAGCTGACCATAATGAGGCCCGAGAAGCCATCACAGTAAACAAGGGAATAGATTTCGGCTATTGTCAACAGCACCAATGAATGTCAAACACTAGTGTGTTCTTGAACATCTGTGAGGTTAGTCATAAGGCTGACAAACTAAATCCAAAGGCATTTATTTAAAATCTTTTAAGCACATTTAATGTTACTGGGAATCTGTCACGATAAAGCCCAACAAGTGAACAAAATCTTTGGTATGATGAGTTTTTTGTTAAGGTACATATCTGAACCTCATTGGTGTACACTATCTGTTCAAGTAACATTGTCTGAGGTTGTTTGGTGTGTTTTTCTGATGAAACAATACGACTCTTCTAGTTACATTGCCCGAGATTCATTAGTTTGAAAGCTTTCTGTTTAGACAACATGGTCCCGAGGTTCTTTGGTTTGAAAGGTTTCTGTTTATACTACTTTGTCCAAGGTTCTTTGGTTTGAAAGCTTTCTGTTCAAACTACACTGGCTAAGATTCTTTGCTATGAGCTTTCTGTTCAAACTACATTGCCTGAACTTCTTTTATGTACAAGCTTTCGTTTGTTATATTGCCGGATGAGCCTTTTGTTCAAGACATATTGCCAAGAGTTTCTTGGTGCGAATAACTTCAGTTAGTGTTCATTACCTGAGTTGTTGTTTTTTTTTGTGTTTTTTTTTTTGTTTTTTTACGTGAAATTTGTATTAGCTACATTTCCTGAGATTCTTTAGTGAAGATTCTTTCTGTCCAAGTTAAGCGGGCCATACCATTATCCAACTTGTTATATTGTACAACTTTGTTGGGTTGTATGAAATTGTGGACAGTGTATGGGCAGTTTGTACAACAAGATTTTGGTTGGTTGGAGAGAATCAAAGCAGCTTTGATTTCAAGGGGGTGTGGCCTAATGTTGTACAACCCTTTTGACAGTGTCTGGGCATGTTGTACAACATCACAACCAACATCAGTTGGAAGCCTAGTTTGATTGCGTGTAGTTCTTGCTTTAAAGGCACGTTCTTTTGGAAATATTTGTTTTATAAAAGTGTTAAATAGACGTGATGGCAAATGTAAATGACACTGAACAGTGGAGAAGTTTCATTGATACATACAGAAGTTTACCTGCGATTTGGAAAGTGAAAAGCGAAGAATATAAAGATAAAAACAAACGAAATAAAGCATGGGAAGTACTTGGAAATAGTTAGCAATGCCACTCTAAATGGTTTAAAAAAGTAAACAATATGAGAACTTGTTATAGGAGGGAATTAAAAAAGAAGGAAAAGTCTGGTACGGGCGGTGGTGACATGTACGAACGAAGTTTATGGTATTTCGATTTGTTGCATGATTTTTTAGATCAAGAAATCCAGATACCTGGAGATAGTAATTTGGATGAGAGCGATGACCAGGGAATTGGAAATACTGTAGGTACCAAGAGAAAAATGCGGGCTACGCATGATACAACTAAAGATCACTCTTTGCAAAAACCTGTCGAACATTTAGATTTCATAAAAGAGCAGAAACTCATGAAGGACAAAGCCGCTACTTATGCGGATAGCTGGGCTGTATCCTACAGAAAGCTGAACAAGACACTTATATTGTATGCAAAAAAAAAAAAAAAAAGAAAAAAAAAAGCTTTTGATGAGATTGTTATAATGGGCCAATTAAACCAGTTAACATTGGATTCTGTGTCACTATCGTCCAGTAGGTCAAGTACTCGAACATCAACCCCATTGACATTTTCAACCCAACCTGTATGCACTTATCAGTTATCCAATGAAAATGTCTCAACTGACATAAGCCAAGGGAGTCAATATACTATAACTGAACTTCTTCAAGACCCGAATTATTCCTTAAACTAGTTGTAGAATACCTAGATTAAACTTCAAGGATAAAAATACATTACTGTAATTTGGTATAATAGTTTATTTTTAGTTTGCATTTTTTAAAGGAAACTCTTTTGAACAATGTGATGTTTAGTTGATGTATTTTTATAATATTGTATACCTACATTCAACTTCAAGGATGATTATACTTTCATTAGGTACAATATTTTATTTTAATTTTTCATTGTTTGAAGGAAATTTTATTAAGAATGTAATATTCAGTTAATACATTTTTATAATGTATATTACCTAATAATAATAAACTTTATCAGTTTTTTTATGTTTTATTGCTGTTCAACCCTTGCAGATGGTTGTTGTAATCCTAACATTTTCCACTACCATGAGACTGCACCATCAGTATGTTATTCACTACAGATCGACATCTATAACAAATGTTGGACTACTTGGTCTTACAGTGTATGCTCTAGAGCAGAAAATGTTGGTCAACATTGTTGTCCAACCAAGTTGGATAATGTATGGCCCGCTTTACATTGCTCGAGTTTTTTTTTTTTTTTATTACATTGCCTGAGATTCTCTAGTGTGAAAGTTTTCTGTTCAAGCTGAATTGCTAGAAGCTCTTTGGCATAAGTTGTCGGTTCAAGGTACATTGCCAGAGATTCTCAAGTGTGAAAGCTTTTCAGTTGTATTTACATTGTCTAAAGTTCACTGGTGATAATTTCTGTTGAGGCTACACTGACCGCTGATCTTTGGTATGACAGGTTCTGTTCCAGTTACATACCCTTATTTTGAATGCTTATACCTGTAACTTTGCAGCATAATAACGATGAGTTTGAACGATTTTTTTATGCGAAAATTAAACGTATTACTTGACACTTGGTGAAAGTGACTTGGTCCAATTTGCAAACGCTGACATCTATAAGGGAAAAAAATCAGATGAATTCTGATTTAATCATAAGTAAATGGATCAACTAAGTGAGCAAGAATCATTTGCGGGTTTTTTTTTGTGGGATATTTGATTTTTTTTTTTTTTTTTGTTGCTAAAGCCATTGGAGGTGATCTCATCCACATTTTCTTGAAGCGTGTATACCCCATCCATATATTTTAAAGCGTGTATCCCCTACTCAGTGTATTGCACTGGGGATTCAGGGCACGTGGACGCAGTCAGGTCTCATGTGTAAAGAATGTTCAGATATAGCATAGGAAAATAACACAGTTAAATTGAATGTAGCAACATTAAAGGTGACCAGTGTGTACAAGGGAATAAATAATGGTTGGAGGAACTGTGTTAAAGTGACGCAAACACTTGTTCCTATTAATCCGTCCTTACACAACAGCTTGCCCAACACTTTTATTATTAAGGAAGAAAATTATGAATGTAAATAGGATTTACTTTTTCCTCTCCTGTGAGGTCTGACACCTTTTTATAAGCGTAACTTTCCCCTCCCCCCCCCCCCTCTCGCTTTGGACGCTTGACGGTAATGTGTAAACTAAACAAAATGTTGACTACTTTTGGCTACTTTTTTGAACGAAACTGACGATGTATTTGCAGAGTGGCCGCTAAGTGATACGTTTTCAAAAATGAAAAAAAAATCAATAAATTAATAGTTTAGATAATTAGCAAATGGATCTATGCCAAAGAACGCATGTGTTGATCCTTGTTCTGTACATCCATAACGATTGAAGAGAGACAAAGAATGATGTAGGTACATTAGCCTTTGCATCGCTCCATTATATATGTTCTTTGATCAGCATCTGCATGTATGTCTGACCTTGTGTGTGTGTACACGCGTAATCCCGCATACCGCTATGTGTTCACCAAAACGTGTGCGTCAGTTTTGGTAGTGTGCGCATGTGTGAACACAAGCAGAATGGAGAGGGGGGGGGGGATAGTAGGGAGGGGGTTTGGTGTACATATCTCGCGCGCCCAAATTGATTTTCCCTGATGAGGCACCGAACCGGGATCACGCCAGCGTCAAACCGGCGGGCAAGTTTTGTTCGTTTCCTCTCCTTTTTGGCTTTGGAAAGTTCGCGTGATTCCTTTTCTCCGGTCTGCAGTGTTTCTGTGTCTCGGAAAGACTGCGGCAAAATCCCTTAATAACTAATTCATTTTTGTTTTATCATTTTTAAACGAAATGTTCTCAGCACGAAGACGAAATCAGAGATGCAGAATTAGGGGAAGACTCGATGGATTCAAACGGGTGGAGAGGCTCGGCAGTGTGGCGGCCAGGCGACCATTTCCGAGGCGGCTTCACCTTCCCACCTCACTACCAATACACACACTCACACAAGTGCCTCTCTCTCTCTCTCTCTCTCTCTCTCTCTCTCTCTCTCCTGTCGCTGCATATCTTGACTATTTACGGAATAGATTTTTTGTTAAATTTTGCTGCTCTAGTCGATTTAGTAAACAGCTCTTTTTAGTTCCCATATGATCACACCCATGTGTATAACTACCGACTAAATGTTAAAGGAAAATAAACTTTTAAATATATCTTATACAGTGAAAGAAAGGCACCACAATTATAAAGTATTTATAAAACAAGATCGTGACATGATTTGCTTGTTTACTTTATGACTAACAAAAAATAAAGAGCATTCCGTTTTTTAAAAATCCAAAATCCCATACATGTAATCCTGGAAGATGTGTGACGAACGTCCAGAAAAGACGCATACAAGACCGTTGTTTACATAACCACGTGTGCTGCCGATACATTAACCGGACGTTCCTCGTTGCAACTCGTGTTTAGTGTTTTCGTTTTGTTAACATTTGAGACTGGAGAAACCCAGGTTTTGGTTTGAACCAGATTGTCGTAGTTTATCATTGTTTGCTGAGCTTTTCTTCGTATTTTCCTTGATATTGGTAAAATAACGAGTTACGAAAATAACCATCTTGATTTTTTTAACGGTAATGAGATTTGCGTCTGAAGTACTTTCGAAAAGGGTATTATTTTAAACTGGAAGAGTTTTGCATTTAGTTTTGGAAAAGAACTTTGTTTTACTTTTGTTTGTAACTAGTAGGAAGGAAATTTTTATGGGCTTTGTTTTTAGCTCGAGAAATGTCTTTGTCTTAAATGACAAAGGAATTGTTATTTGGAAGTTATAGAGAATATTAAGGGTATATTTTTTTTTCATTTGCACAAGAAAGGTTTTTTTTTTTTTTTTTTTTTACTAGTACATAGGTTTTCGTTTTTAACCACTTGAAACAGGCAGTTTTGTGAAAAATCAAAATGGTTGGTTTTTCGTATTAGGCTCTAGAGAAGAAAGGGGTTTGTCTTTTATTTCTAACTATAGAAATCTTCATGTTCCAGTCAAATTGTAAGTTCAATGTTAACATGTGACTTGCAGAGAGTCTGCTCAGAATTGTTGTGGATTTTCCGCACATGCAAAGCTATCACTTGATCTCTCGTCGCATCCACTTTACTCGCCCCTAGACGCACCATATTGGACGGAATATCGATTGTTTGGTGCGTACAACTTTAGAAAACTAGTGGTACAGCGAGTTTGTAACTTGTTGCTCTAATAGTTTTTCCTTTTTTATGTTGTAAAGTGGATGGACTTTGTTTGTAAAGAGGATGGATTTTGTTTGAAACTAGATGGACATTTGACTTTTATTTTTCCAGTGCATATGGCTTTCAGTTCGACCTTGTTGCAAATGCTTTTCTGTTGAAAAGGTTGACAGGTCTCTTTTCATTGTTTATATATGACTGATCAATTATTATGTTGTAACTGATCCTTTTGTTTTTTTATTTTGTTTTTCTCTTTCTTTATTTCCTTTCCTCACTAAGCTGTTTTCCTCGGAGCCCTTGGACTTTGGTTTCAGCTTCACTAATAATTATAATAATAATAATAATACTGATTACTAGATTGGTGTTAGATTATTACTCAATATTGCAGAATCGTTACTGAAGTAACTGTTTGGTTTATGAAGAAAGAAAGTTCAGGTCGAGAACAACCATAGCTTGTTTCGAATATTTTAGTACACAGGCATGAACATAATAACATAACGGAACACAATGCAGTAAAAGTCTGATGGCAGATGTTTTTAAACGGCAGAATATTACGTATTTTCATATTATGCAAAGTAAATGAATTTTCTAGGTGAACAGATAACTTCTAAATTTTACCAATATAGATAATTGAAAAGTTTCTTATGTCCTTTCTATTTTATATATTGATGAGAATTAGCACGTTGAGAGAGAGAGAGAGAGAGAGAGAGAGAGAGAGAGAGAGAGAGAGAGAGAGAGAGCTGACTGTCCTTCAAGGTTGTCCCGAAGTGATGACAGACTCAAACCAGAAAGGGGACTCGGTAGAGCACATACCTTCGCCACCGCCACTTTTGTCACCAAAAAACTGATGACGTAGGTATTTGACCTTGACTTTTGACCCAATCACTCCCAATATCCTATCAAATTGCCCTTGGATCATAGCCAATCATTCTCTCTCTCTCTCTCTCTCTCTCTCTCTCTCTCTCTCTCTCTCTCTCTCTCTCTCTCTCTCTCTCTCTCTCCTCTCTCTATGGGTTGTAGTAGTAATAATGAATTTACCAGCGGCCACTGTCCTGTTACCTTCGGAAGTCAATTGAGGAAATTGTCATATTGATGAAAGTGGTATGGGTTTTATCATGGCTTTTCTTTTACATTTGAAGTTAGCCTGTATCTCTATATATGAATGTTTTACGCATTTAACCTGCAGCCCATTCATTGCTTAAGGGCATTGTGGCCTTGTAATGGGGATCACAATTTGCCGATGCAATTCCTGTTTTGTGTGTGTGTGTGTGTGTGTAGGGGAATAAGTTCCCTCTTGGTTTTATATATTTAGGTTTCATGTTGTGGATGTTGTCTGAGTATTTTTTTATATATTAGGTTTGTATGGTGATTTCTCTCCTAGGAGCATTTAGTTCGAAAGAATTTTGTTGCTTTGAAGACATATCCTTTGAGTAGTGTTCAATGCGAAGATTTGTTAATTTTGGATTATAAAATGACCATAGTAATCAACATTGTCACCATTTTAATCACGATCGTGATATAAACCAAGAAACCTGAACTGGTTTTGACTGGCCTAACATGTTTAAACCATCACGTGCTTTTCATCTGAAGTATCTTTCATTATTTGCTTATCGTCAATCTTTTCAGTGTGGTGCCCTGGTCAACATATTACCTACAATACTTTTGACTATAATCCTTTTAACTGTGTACCTGGAGATATGATGGTACGGTACGTAACAAAGTCAAACTAAAAAACATTGAACTTTGTCAGTAGGGTACTAAATGAAAATAAACTGATAAACCTACCTCTTAGGACAAGAGCCGGAGAACACTAACTGTCCAGGTTTTGAATAAGAACCCAGAAAAGTTGTAGCCCACCTCTTGAAAAACTAAAGTTACACGAAGAGGTAAATACAATGTCACGACTCCTAAACCTACTAAACATACATAAAAGACATCCAATTCAGAGACAGTATACCACTGTACTGAGAAGCACTGGAAAAAATATTACAGTATATACAACTTTTCAGCCACACTGAAAAGATTGACGATAAGCAAACAATGAAAGATACTTCAGATGAAAAGCACGTGAAGGTTTAAACATGTTAGGCCAGTCAAAAAACATGTTCAGGTTTCTTCGTTTATATCACGATCATGATTAAAATGGTGGCAAAGTTGATTACTATGGTCATTTTAATCGGGCACACTATTCTATTTAATTTATCTTGCTCTTGTTTTGTTAAAGTTTTTATGGTTTATATAGGAGATATTTATTTTAATGTTACCGTTCTTAAAATACTTTATTTTTATGTTCCTTTCCTCACTGGGCTATCTTCCCTGTTGAGGCCCCTGGGCTTACAGCATCATGATTTTCTAATTAGGAATGTAGCTTGGCAATTGATGATGATAATAGGACCGACTGTTCGGTGTATGTATAGGCAAAGGAAAAATGTACCGTAACCAGGGAGAAGGATCTAATGTAGTACTGTAAGGCCAGTCCAAGGACACTAAACTCTAGCGGTGATATCTCCGTCGAGGTATAACGTGAGACTGCGCATTGATCACACTCGTTTGACAAACAAGTGTTTGATGACTGGCCAGTACCAGCCATATTACGATGACTTTTGGTACCCCTGACAGTGAGACATTTATTGACCGAATGCCACAGTCTTTTGTACGTAGGATAAAGATATCTTTTGGAGGCCTGAGTTAGGGGTGGCAGCTTCGTCCTTGCCAAGATTTATGGACAGAATGTGTTCTACAATACTAGCAGTATTTTTAAATTTATTTCAGAATCAAGTCTTCGGAAAGCTACGTAATTTTTATACTGAATTGTTTGCTTTTATGCTTCTAGATTTAATTTACTTCTGTAATTTGTTTATAACATGATATCGGCGTCAATGATATTCGATGGTAGGATGACAGAAAACCCAATATCAATTCATTCTATCAAGCAGCTGGCCTTTCCTGATATTTAGAGTTCTTAATCAAGAAGCTGTGATGTTTTTATTATTATTATTATTATTCAAGAAATTGGTCTATCACTAGTTTCGCCTCATCCCCCCCTCCCCCCCCCCCCGTTTTAGCTACCTGTTTTAGTCGTCCTTTTTCAAGAGCCTGATCTTTCTCTTAGTCCTTTTTTCAAAAGCCTGTTTAATGATGGTTTTCCATTTTCTCTGAGAATGTTGTCATTTGGTTTTGGGTTCCATTTCAAGGAGTAGGTTTTTCGTAACCTTAATGTGTGTTTTTAAGTGTGTAGTATATGAATTTTACAAGTTTAGTCCCTCACTGCGTTCATTATTCTATTCCGCATTTCGTCCTATTTCTTGCGAAAAGAATTATGAGCGCCTACGTGTTTTGGATACGACTAAAATGAAAAAAAATGCCATTTACTCTCCAAGCAAGATTTCAAATAATAGCATTTCTGAGGAATCTGCCAACAATTTTAACTTGGGGTTAGTTACAGCTGTTGGACTATTTTGCAATATAGTAGTACTGAGCGGTTCTTAAAATTTTACATCTAGGCCTCAGTACCAATACCATTCAGAGAATGGTATTGGTACTGAGATATTTTTTTCCAGTCAATTTTGAATGATTTGTTTTTTATTACCCCACTTTTGTTTCCAATCAGAATTTTCTGTGTTATTTTACTGAACATGCTGCAGATGATTCAGACCTGAATTTTGCCATATTTGATAGCTATAGGATAAAAGAGAAGTTTTGAAGTTACGGCTGACACTACAGTTGGGAAATTTTGTGGTGATCGGTCTTTAATATGTTAACAAAATTTAATAAACTAACGTGAGCAACAGTGTACCAGTAAAGTGAAAGTTACTAAAGATGGGTTACATTGAGTAAGCTCAACATTTCATCAGTGCCTGGCAGAGTGCGAAAGTTAAAGCACATTTCACTGTATACCGAGTTCTTAGCAAGGACAGGTACAGTGCTAATGAATTAAGTTTTAATAGAAAACATTTTACTCTCAAGATCTTGGTTAGACACAAGGCACGATTGTAAGTCTTCCATTACTAATTTATTTCAGAAGTGACTGACTAGAAATAATGACTACGTATAATGTTTCTTTTAGGCAAAAATACGACCGATTTGACCGTAATGAAAAATTCCTAACCTGGTATTCACAGGTGAGAGAAATCTCCTGGGAGTTTGCCCCCGTAGAGTGTCAGAAAGCCGACTGTACAACGTATCATGGGATCGCTAATGATGCAAGTGGAGGGGCCAGGAGAACGACCAATCGTTTTATGAAGAGCCTCGGGAATGGTAGCAGAGACATTGCAATCAAATGCGCTGTCACCATGATGAATTTCATCGGGAAGGATACCTAGGTACGAATGGAGCTCTGCGTCGCCACGTTGCTGTCTGAAGCTAATGCGTCCATATCATAACCAATTTTAATAGCGCAAAACATCTGACGCGCCTATGAACTTGCCATGCTTTTCCGTGGGTTGGTGTGGTAAATACAAGGGTTTTTATTTTTATTTTATTTATGTTTTTGCTTTTAGTTTTAAGTCCATTTTAACTATAGTACGAAAGCCGATTACGCCAAATACAAAATGCAATCCTGTTTTACTAACCAAATAATGCTAGCATTTTTACTATATTGTGATTATACTAATATTTGTTCTTTTTTTTTCAAATGGCTTATCATATTTTGTTTTTAGCATAGGCATTAATTGAATAAACGCTGACTTGTTTCCAACTACCTGGTAAAACTTTTGAGCGGTTTTGATAGGCTGCTGAATACATGCTTATGACCTTACAAAGCTAAGGTGTTCTAATGTTGGCTTCTCGTAAGTTGTATATTTCATATGAAATTTTGATTCAGTCCAATTACCGTGATTGTGCGTAGCAGCATACGGTTTTTTTTTTCATATACTAAAGCTTCTTTTTTAATGCAAGAGGCTTGTAAAGCTTACCATAGATACTGCCTTGAAGTGGTTTTCCTAGTTTTAAGTAGCCAAAACAGTTGTATGCCTATCTTAATTTTGAATTGCTTTCCTTCTTTGATCTGTTCTTAATTCTATCACAATTCTAAAGTGGTCCATCCACTCGTTTTTTTCTTCTTTATCCTAATTTTGATATAGCCTGACGAATTGTTTTGTGTACCTTACCTAATTTGAAAGTGGTCCATCAAGTTTTTTTTTTTTTTGAGTGAATATTAAGATTTTGTACTGCTGCATTTAGGTATTTTACGAATATATCCTGCTTTGAAATAAGTCCATTGTTTTTTTTTTTCAGCCTGTTTGAAATAGAGAGTTGTCCATCAAGATTGTGTTTTTAGAGCGTTTATAGTAATTCGAAAATGGGCCTTACGTTTGATTTTTTTTAGAACCTATCCTGATTAGAAGGTGTTTATTCTATTTGATTTTCAAGGCCTATTGCAATTAAAAGAAAATGATACACCAAAATGGGATTTTCTTGATTTACTGTTTTAAGTTAAGCATGGCTCGTCTCTTTTTTTATATTTCTTAATTCTTGGATCCATCCCATTTAGAAAGGAGGGCAGCCAAATTCAAAGAAGAGGAAACTAAATCCTTCAGACGCTTTACTTACTGGCTCCAAAATCTAGTAGATATAATTCCACACTTAGAATAAAGATCCTTCGATATTTGTTAACTTTTATATAAAAACCGAGATGAAAGGTGAGTAAGTAGACACTGACAGAGGGACATCTGCCGAGTCGACTGACCTTTTATTGAGTATGTTCTCTGGCCTGAGAGGCTTTCCTTTCATCTCCCGTGTTAAAAGAGTTAGATTTAAAAGCTCTGTTTTATTGCTGTATGCAAAAGCTAACTTCCAGTCTCTCTCTCTCTCTCTCTCTCTCACTCTCTCTCTCTCTCTCTCTCTCTCTCACTCTCTCTCTCTCTCTCTCTCTCTCTCTCTCTCTCTCGTTAACATATCGATACAATTGAGGCTTTATTATTTTGGTTTTTATTCAGTTCTTTGTATGCGTTAAGGTCTTACACCAGGACATATACTGTATTGCTATAAGACCATATTGTTCCGGTCTTATCATTGTTCATTTGTTCCGGTTTCAAGAAATTTTTTTTTATTTACAAAAATCCAAGGTTTTTGGGCATTTAGGATTTCTGTAGGTTACCTCGTCATTATGATAAAAATTATAGTTTTATCTCTAGATTTCCTGACGAGATGTAAGGAAAAAACGTGGGTGTCTTGAAAAGTCATTAAGGACAATCGTTTTGATAAAATTGATCGAAATATTCCAGCTTCATGCATGACTATATACATTTTCAGACCCTCAGATGTTCAAATATTGATCCTAGCTCTACGTAAGAACTCATGACAGATCTTTTAGCGTATTTTTTGTAAAAAGAAAAAAAAAAATCGTTGTAGGACAATCTTATTTATAAATGTAGACAAAATTCACAATAGAATTTAAGGATAGGCTACCATTGTAAGAAATCGTGCCAGGACAGTCTTATTTGTAAATAACAATCAAGACAAATTTGCACACCAAAATTTAAGGATACCATTTTCTAAGGGGTTATAGATCTGGACATAGCGAGGTTTGTGTATGGGTTTCTAAAGGAATGAAAATAATGTCCATGCTGTAAAACACTATGAAAACTGCAACGGCTTGTAGTGTAGAAACTTAAACAATTTACTGGCGTGAAGAGAGCTAATGTTTGTTATATGTTCAAATAATGCCCAGTAGCTTCACCATACTTCACGTTGTAGAAAGGTTTTCAAAGGTCAGATAGACCATATTTGGGTTGATGAGAGGATTTTCAAAAACTCAGAATGAATTTAAGGCTGTTATAGCCTTGTGGAAACGACCGTGACTCTCATTGCGTGGGTAGAGATAGTTCGAAGCTCTCGCTGCCCGATAGTTTTCATTACTGTCCACTACCTTCTCATGAAGGTAAAAACACTTGAAGGTCTACCTGCTGTGTTAGGACTCATTAATTGGTCCGCTCTGGTCTTTGCCTGGGTGGAGAGGAGTCTTTGGATATGGTCGGTTGTACATCAAACGCAATTGCATGTCTCTTGTTCCTGCCGCTCATGAGTGACCTTTGAATAATTGAATATATATATATATATTATATATATATATATATATATATATATATAATATATATATTATATATTTATATATATATATATATATATATATATATATATATATATATATATATATATATATATATACATATATATATACATATATATACATACATACATACATATACATATATATACACATACATATATATATATATATATATACATATATATATATATGTATGTATGTATATATGTATATATTAATATTATTATTATTATTATTATTATTATTATTATTATTACTATTACTAGCCAAGCTACAGCCCTAGTTGGAAAAGCAAGATGCTATAATCCCAAGGGCTCCAACAGGAAAAAATAACCAAGTGAGGAAAGGAAACAAGGAAATTATATTCGAGAACATTAATCTCTACAGATTTTAGATATATATATATATTATATATATATATATATATATATATATATATATATATATATACTCACATCCAGACCCTGATATATACATTAAAGGTCAACGGATCCCATGTGTAGGTGAAGCTAAATTTTTAGGTTTGATATTTGATTGTAGGCTTACATGGGTTCCTCACTTAAAAGCGTTAAAAGCTAAATTTCTTGAGGCTCTGAATCTTTTATAAGTATTGTCCCATACATCAGGGGGGCAGACCGCGATACTATTTTAGAATTATACGAGGCCTTGATTTTTTCAAAAATTAGTTATGGATGTGAAATATACTCTTCAGCCACCCCAAGTCGCTTAAAGATGTTAGATTCAATACATCATGCTGGTATTAGATTGTCCACAGGTGCCTTTAGAACTTCGCCCATCACAACTCTCCTTGTTGATGCTGGAGAATTACCTTTAGTCCTTTACCAAAAGTCTTCTATTGTTCGGTATTGGTTTAGGTTGCAAAGACTCCCTAACTCTTTAGCCTTTCAGACTGCAAGCCTTGTAAGGCATACATCATACTTTGAGTTGCACCCAAAATCTCCTCAACCTTATGGCTTTCCGGTGAAGCAATTATTAAACAGTCGTGATATAATTAGAAGTAATGTGCTTCCATTTAAGGTATCATCAACGCCTCCATGGAAATTACCAGAAGTATCTTTTTGTAAATATTTTATTGGAGTTAAAAAAATGTGACTGACTTAGAATCCAGGTCTCTTTTTATGGAACATGTTGCAGAACATAGAGGATCGACTTTTATATATACTGATGGCTCCAAATCTGATGCTGGCGTTAGATTTAGAGTACATAGTAATGGCTTTAATTGTAGAGGAGCACTTCCTCTAATACCTTCCATATTTACTGCCGAACTGTATGGCATACTAACCGCTATTGAGAAAATAGCGTTGGAGGAGGGTAATTTTACTATTATTAGTGATGCAATGAGTGTCCTTCAAGCTTTAGAAGTTTTTAATTCTAGTAACCCTCTAGTTTTAAAGATTTTAGAATGGATTTTTATTACTGGTCGGAGAGGTATAATGGTTCGATTTTGTTGGGTTCCAGCACATGTAGGTGTCTAAGAATGAAAAGGCATATTTACTGGCGAAGATTACTGCATCCGAGTTGCTACCAAGAAGGTATCCCATTCCCTGTAATGACTTCCTACCTAACAGTAAGAAATGGTTTTGTAATAATTGGCAACAGCACTGGGATGGTCTAGATGGCAATAAGATGAGAGAGGTAACAAATGTCATATCTCCTTGGAGGTATAACATGCTTCCCCGAAAGTGGGAGACGTCTCTTTGTCGTCTCCGCATTGGTGACACTCGGTTGACACACGAGTTTCTTTTGAAGGGCCAACACCAACCGTATTGCGAAGACTGTTTGGTACCTTTAACAGCGAGGCATTTGTTGACCAAATGCCCCTATTATAACAACTTAAGAAATAGATATCTGTTTGAGGCTCGAAGTGAGGATGGCAGGTTCATCCTCGCCAAGATTCTTGAACATGATGTTTCCTACTAGGCGAGCGGCATTTTTAGATTTATTTCAGAAGCAGGTCATCTGAAAACTATTTAACTTTGATAATAACATTTTAACGTTTATGGTTTTAATTGAATATGCTTTTATTTTTTATATAAAATAAATGATATCGGCGTCAATGATCTTAGATGTCAGGATGCCAGAAAACTTTAAATCAATCAATCAACAACATTCGAGGTCACAGCACCAGCAGAGTGAATCCGTGCTTGGCATTTGTAAAGAAAATAGGAATGCTCAGGTAGTCATGTGAGCGACCACAGGATCGATGTTATGGATTTGAAGATAGATTATGATGTTTCCCGCGAGGTCTTTATAATACGAAGATTTTTAATGAAAATTTAACATCGACAAGGTTGAGGGCTGAACACTTGTTTGAAGAAAACAATGTAATCACATAAAGTCGTATATCAAAGTGCATCTTCAATACATTACTGATACGTATTTTGAATGGTAGGTTTAAATTCCAATCATGAATGACAGTGCCATAATGACTGACCATATATACACAAGATTAGCGTCCAAGCCCCCTCTCTATTCAAGCTAGGACCTGGGAGGGCCGGGCAATGGCTGCTGATGACACAGCAGGTAGACCCATAAGCTCCTCCAAACCCCCATCCTTTGCTCACAAGGATGGTGAGGTTGCAGACATTAAAAATATCGAGTTTAAGCGGGTCTCGAACCCAAGTCTGGTAGAATGGCGGAGGGGGTTTTCAATTAGGCTAACCTTTTTATCGAATTATTTGCCATGTATGGTTTTATATTTATTTACTGCTCTTGAATGAAGTGTTAATATGTGGTTAGAAATTGTGGCAAGAATTAAATTAGAATTCTTTTAGTGGAAACTAAAGCAAAATAAGCTGTTTTTCATGGATGTTATCAGTGAATGAATGAAGTGTGTTTGTCGACCTAGTTTGCTGATGAAAATGCTTTTAATATCGATGAACTGTAATTTGCATTACAATTTTACAGTAGGTAGTTGGTCTTTCAAAGCTGCATTTGAAATAGAACTATTGGAAACCAAATATTTGTGTGGCTAATCATATATATATATATATATATATATATATATATATATATATATATATATATATATATATATATATATATATATTTAGATTTACACGCAGTCACCCATCTCTCACCAGGATATGACTACAGTACTCCCTTTACCCCCTACCCTAGGGACAGGGAGAGCCAGCGTGACCGGAAAGGTGTATATATATATATATATATATATATATATATATATATATATATATATATAGCCAGACACTTGCTCTTCATTATGTAGGGGAAATGCATGTGTGTAATGTTTGTTTCTATGTCTATTTGTTTTTTTTTCTAGGTAAAGATAGCTAACTTAGAGAATAAAATGAAAACGCATAAGATAACAGTAACTAAATATAGCGATTAAAGTCTCACCTGGAAAAATTTTATCGAACTTTGACAAGAACTAAAAGCCGTATTCAGAAGTGATGAACCGTTTGTGATTGGTTAAAAAAAAAAAAAAAAAAACAATATCTAGAAGGTATTGAGGCTGAACTCACGCGAAACTCCTCGTAAGAGTTTATTGATCAGTCGATCTCAGGCAGTGCCCCGCTCCATGATTCGCTGTGCATAAGTAACTCTGTCTTCGGTTGTTCTGAATACTGTTCAACGCCACATTTTATAAGCATGTTATCTATAGTTGCTGGAAAACTAGGTATTGTTCGCTTGGGGTCTTGCACCGGAGAGATGAGGGCATGAATGTCACACGAGTTTTTGTTATCTACCTTTTTCGGATTGTCGTAGATTTTTGTATCTGCGGTTTCCCGTTTTCCTAGAAGTGATTATTGTTTATAAAGCCCTTTTGAAGATAATTTGTTTGACGATTTTTTCATCAAACTCTTATTTCAACGAAGTAGTTCCTCTGTCGCCTTCAGTTTTTGTGGCTGTACGATTAGCACGCGTTATTTGCTTTGCCAAAGAGTCAGTATCGACATTCTGTTTAGGTCCCACGATGTTACAGTCTTCATACAGAGTAGGAAGAACAAGTTGATGATTCCAATGGTGAAAATAAGAGTGGCTTTTTAGTTTTTATTACTCTATATGTAGTTTGATTGTGTGAATATATGCATTTGATCATTTTTTTTTTAATTATTGACCATTTATTATTCCCCTTGTTTTATACGTACTTTAACTATTCGTGGTGTTTTTATGAATATTTACCCTGTTAATTTATAACCTTCATAGATCCATATTTATGTTTTAATATTTTGACTTAAAGTAATGATGATTATGATAGTTACCCTTATACGGATACAGATAAGGATAGGGAGGTGGGGAATATGGGGAAAGGAAGAGTATCCCTGGATACAATCCAGTTTATAGCCCGAAGGCATGTACTCGGGAAGGGAAAGAATAAGGAAAAAGGGAGAAAGAGAAGTACAGGAGAAGAATAAAAAAGAGGGGCAGACCCTCGTGCGATGTTGGATAGTATGGCATTACCCTTATAATTGTCAATGATGTAAAGCCAGGCAGTAGCAAGTCTATTCAGGTGTTGAATTTGTCATAGTATGCTACTTTTTCTAAAAAGAAAAGTATTTAATCAAATGGTCCTACCGGTATAGTATTAATTTATGTATCAGAAACTTGGAACCTTAATAAAGCCTGACAACATAAACTAGGTATAACTAGAAGAGATATGGGAGAATTATGATGAGAATAACATGAAAAGAAAAATAATGGGAATAACACTAAGAGACCGAATAAGAGCAAAATTGTTACGAGAACAAACCAAAGTAGAGGATATTCTATCAACTTGCAAGAAAAAGAAATGAACATGGGCAGCACATATAATGAGTGACAGACAATAGATGGGCGTTAGGAATTACAGAAAGCAGGGGAATGAAGAGAGGTCGATGGATTGACGAACCATGAAAATTTGCGGATGTAAACTATCATAAACAGACGCGAGGAGAAGGGCATGTCCGAGGGCTTTGTCCTGCTGATATAACGACGACGATTCCCTCCGATATGGCTATTTTGTAGATTATTTTGAGAGCTTTGAAGTTCGTCTTTTGACTGATTTTGATCAATGTAGGTTACATTATTAATTTTTAATAAATTATGTGATCGGAATGGTCACGTCAGTTATTTATTTTAAAAGTTTAAAAACACTTAGTTGTGGGGAATGAAAGTGACGGAGAGACAGAAATTGAATGTGTTTGAGATGAAGTGTCTAAGTAGTATGGCTGTAGTATCTCGAGTTGACAGGGTTAGGAACGAAGTAGTGAGGATGAGAACGGTTGTCAGAAATGAGTTAGCTGCTAGAGTGGATAAGAATGTTTTGAGTTGGTTTGGCCATGTTGAGTGAATGGAAAATGGCTGTCTGCTAAAGCGGTGATGAATGCAAGAGTTGATGGGAAAAGTACAAGAGGAAGGCCAAGGTTTGGGTGGATGGATGGAGCGAAGAAAGCTCTGGGTGATAGGAGGATAGATGTGAGAGAGGAATGGGAGCGTGCTAGATATAGGAAGGAATAGCGAGCGATTGTAACGCTGTTCCGGTAGGCCCTGCTGCTTCTTTCGGTCGCCTTGGATGACCGCGGAGGTAGCAGCAGTAGGGGATTGAGTATTATGAAGCTTCATCTGTAGTGGATAACAGGGGAGGGTGGGCTGTGGCACCCTAGCATTACCAGCCGAACTCGGTTGAGTCCCTTGTCAGGCTGGGAGGAATGTAGAGAGAAAAAGTCCCCTTTTTTCATTTGGTTGATGTTGGCTATCCCCCAAAATTTGGGGGTAGTGCCTTGGTATGTGTGTTATTATTATTATTATTATTACTTGCTAAGCTACAACCCTAGTTGGGAAAGCAGGATACTATAAACCCAGGGGCTCCAACACTGAAAATAGCCCAGTGAGGAAAGGAAGCAACGAAACAGAATATTTTGAGAACAATGTCATTTAAATAAATGTTTCCCATGTAAACTATAAACACTTTAACAAAACAAGAGGAAGAGAAATAAGATAAGAGTAGTGTCCCTGGGTGTACCCGCAAGCAAGAGAACTCTAACCCAAGACAGTGGAAGGCCATGGTACAGAGGCCATTGCACTACCCAAGACTAGAGAACAAAGGTCCTCCAAGTAGAGTGCTTACCATAGCTGAAGAGTCTCTTCTACCCTTACCAAGAGGAAAGTGGCCAATGAACAATTATAGTTCAGTAACCCCGTGGGTGAAGAAGAATTGTTTGGTAATCTCAGTGTTGTCAGGTGTATGTTCTTTTGAGGATATGAAATAATAATTCCCTTTCTGTGATTACCAAAGATTTAAAATATTTATTTTTTAAATTGATTTAGAACCAGGTGACGGAGTATTTACTACCTATATTCATACGATTCCTCCAAGTCTCCGTTTAATGTGTTTACCGTTTACAATTACTGTACATTCTACCCCTTAGGTCTCTATATGATAGTTTATGTCTCTATTAACAAATATATCTTTAGGTCTTGGATAAGTATATTTGTTAGTGTGCGAATATTATACGTACACATTATGGTTCCATCTCATGTCTCTTCAATGTGATATAGAAATATTAGACTTGTAGGTTACTTCATAGAATAAGTCAAAGTTTTAGGTTAACTTTAAACAATTTATTGATAGCTCCATCACTGGAGTATGGATGGTTTGGTCGGATGACCATTCCGTTTGAAAAGATGAATAGAACTGCTTTACAATAAGCTCACGCCGATAACGTAACGTTAGCTATCACAGCATTTCATATAAATACAAAGAGAAATGATCACGTAGCCTTATGGCCGGAAGTCAGGTGATTCCGGTAGGGATCAATAGGTCAACTGTTTCTCACGAGGCGTTGTGACATGTTTACAAGACATACATAAATGTTTACTCATGCAATGCTTTCCAAGTATTGCTTTAGCATGGTCTATTTTCACATCCTGTTATGGCTGCTGTCACACTCCCAACTCTCCAATGATCCCTTGGGTTATGGGTTTATAAATGTATACATTACATATTTACTGCCTCCATATTTACACCATTCCAGTCAAGTCTCAGGTTATTATATTTAGCAACCGAATTTACACTAAACCACTCTGTCTTTGTTTAGTATTTTTACTCTAGATTTACAAGATTCCCCTGAGGTTTCAGTTTTGTATATTTACTGTCTTTACTTATGCGATACCCCTCAGGTCTCCATGTAGTATTTTTTATCTTTATTTGTACGATATGGCTCTGGCCGGTTTTTGGTGTATTTATTGCATTCATTTACATGCTACCAGTTAGATTTCCATGTAATAAATTTACTGATTTTAGTTTATTTGTTGTCTATATTTACAAATCCCACCAAGTCTGCATCTAGGATATTTACGGCCTACTGTATATCTACTGGGTATTCCTCACGCCTACAAGTACTTTGTTACTGCTTTTCCTGTATTTACACAAGAACTATCTGGTCTATGTACTATAATGAAGTACATGATACCTTCTGGTTTTCATAGTAGTATATTTATATTTTGCGTTTACACTACCCTTTATGTTTTCGTGTACTATATTTACTCCCTGTGTCTACAGAATACATTTCAGGTATATTTACTTCCCTTTTTTACAATACTCTTCAAGGGTTTGCTGAGTATATTTACTGCTTATATATACTCCATACCCATCAGACCTTTATGCAGTGTATGTTACTTATATTTATTTGTTCTTTATAGTATATTTACTGCCTATCTATCTAACGACCTAGATGCCATGTCCTCGGCGTGAGCTGTCAATTCCCTCCACCTGGTCCTGTCTCTATCTGTGTATAAATTGTTCAGCTGTTACATTCTCATTTGCATCCTCCAGTAAGCTGTCCAAAAACTTTTGCCTTTGCCGGCCTCTTGCTCTTCTCACCTCTATCTTTCCCGTATTGCACAAAAGTTCTATCTCTTCTTATTACATTTCCCAGAAATTCCATCTGCCTCCTCCTTATCACTTTTAGAAGGCATCTCTCCAGATTCACTATTCTCAGTACCTCCTCATTTCTTACTCTCTCAGACCATGTGATCGTCAAAATTCTTCTGTAATACCATAATTCGTTTGCATTTTTTTTTTTTCAAGTTCTTGTTTGAAGTCCACTTCTCTGAGCCATAAGTTTTTATTTCTCTAACTCTTTTGAATTCCTATCCTGTTGTCTGTCAAAAGGGTTTTCAGATTATTGAAGGAATGTTTTGTTTATTGCAAGATGTAATTAAGAAATAGAAAAAAGAATACTGAAGATTACTGCCTATATTTGAACGATACTCGTCACTTTTCTATTTGGTATTTTACCTCCTATTCACACGATATATCTAGTATATTTACTGCCCATATTTACACGATGTTCACAAGGCCTCTGTGAATTATATGTAATTGCTATATGTTCATTCAACACCACTCATTTCTTATTGTTGTAATTTTACTGGATGTACAGATACCACTCTGGACTCGTGTTGAAAATTTTCCGCCGATATTTACTCAATGTCCCTCAGGTCTTGCATACTATATTTACTCCCTATAATTACACAATATCCACATATATATATTTATTTAATTACTGCCTATATATAAGCAATATACATTATGCATTATGATTTTAGGTTCCCCATTAGTATATTTAGTGCGTGTACATGATACCCCATGGGTCTCGGTGTAGCCTAGTAATGACTCTATTTCGACTATCATTTAGCTTTCCCTTTATTATATGTACAGCCGATATTTACACGACACACAACGGCTATCCGCGTAATATATTTACCACCTATATCAAAATGATACCTTCACTTTTTTTTTTTTTAAATCCTATTATTTTGTTCATGTCTAATATAGATACCTTGAATTTTTGTATCTGACGTGACTAGATATTTTATTGCTTATAGATCGATTAATTGTAAGTGTAAGCGCATATTTTCTCCTTAGTCAAACACGAAGTACTCATTAAACACATTTGTGTCTTACACATTTGAGATTTAGTCCATCCAGCACAGTGTGTAGGACTAGATCATAAGATTTATCTTTTTGAACGTTTGTTAGCTATCAAGTGTTATATAATTTTCTTTTATTCTTAGCAGTAGTTATATTTATTGGTTATTACCTTATGAACTTGACCGTTTCATTTGAATGCATATACATTACGAATGATATTGATTGTATCAATAATATTTATTTTTATAGATTTTTTTTTATTATTCCAAAGCTATTCAAGATAAATTCTTATGTCTATAAAGTATTTGCATGAAATCGTATGAATATGATTAAAAACACTTGCAAACTTTAGATACTAGGTCATGTAAGATCTTTACGACCTAGGATTGGTATAATTGTTGTCGAAGTTATGTTAATGGAAATTAGACTTTTAATTTATTGATTGAAAGGTTTCGTTTAAACTCGAGTGGTAAAGCAGGTGTAGTTTTGAAAATTAGGTTATGATTATTTTCAATATATATATATATATATATATATATATATATATATATATGCATGTATGTATGTTATGTATGTATAAATGTATATACATACTCACATAAATTCACACATTTATATATATATATATATATATATATATATATATATATATATATATATATATATATATATATATATATATATGTCACGTTCCTCATATTCTCATTTCCAGATTTAAAACCACCTTCCGAGCATTGCGAACTGTACCCTCAATGGCCCCAGTTTTCTTACCACTTTAGTTCTTAATTTATTCGTCACCAGCTACTGCAGATAAATGATGCAACACCAACGGGAAATGACACTCAAGAATGAATAGTAATACATTTATAAACAGCTGAAGTATAAATTAAAATAACACTTTACACTTTGGTTGGGTAAACCAGACTGCTCTAGATTTAAACAAATGGGAAAAAGTAAACTTATAAGCCTAATCAGGGATTATGTACAATATATACAATTTATTGCCGATTTAGTGAAAACTAGATGGCGCTGGAGCGTTTGCTTAGCAATGGCTAGATGGCGCTGGAGCGTTTGCTTAGCGATGGCTAGATGGCTCTGGAGCGTTTGCTTAGCGATGGCTAGATGGCGCTGGAGCGTTTGCTTGGCGATGGCTAGATGGCGCTGGAGCGTTTGCTTAGCGATGGCTAGATGGCGCTGGAGCGTTTGCTTAGCGATGGCTAGATGGCACTGGAGCGTTTGCTTGGCGATGGCTAGATGGCGCTAGAGCGTTTGCTTAGCGATGGCTAGATGGCGCTGGTGCTACAGAGAAGTAGTCCAAATAATATTCTCGTAATATTCCCCCTTGGTTAGAGACTGCTTATCTGTTGGAAAATTACAATGTATAACTTTTATTCTAGACTCAAAGTACTTTCTCTTTCATTCGAAACATGGCATCTGCAATAGTATTAGCTGTACCAGGTATTCTCACTACTTTAACATTTGATGACGAAAGGATATATGATCATCTAAGTAATTTAAGGTAGGACAGCCTAGCCTTCTCCAAAAAACAAAGTGGTAAGTGGTCAGAAAATATGATAGTTTCTTTCTGTCCCTCAATGTATGGTTTAAAGTGAAGTATGGCAGAAACTATGCTGTATAACTCCTTCTCTATAGTAGGCCAGTTTAACTGTGATCCAGTGAAGCATCCCGAGTGGTAAGCCACAGGAAAAAGTTGATGCAAGTGAGGCAGGGTGTCGTCATCATTGCCAATATTCTGCAGTAACACGCTACCATGTCCATAATTACTGGCATATACTTGAAGATAAAAAGGTTTATCAAACTCTGGTGCACTAAGAATAGGATAAGATAACATTAATAATTTCAGTTGGTGAAAGATTTCTTTATGACGATTAGTCTATTCAAATTTTTTCTTGCTAGAGATAAGTTCAAACAATGGCCCCGTAATACTAGAATAATTTGGACAAAATTTGCTATAGTATCCAGTCATACCCAAAAATGTATGTAAAGACTTTTTGTCATGGGGTGTTGGATATACCAGTATAGATCTAATATTAACCTCTTTAGGAAATACCTTACCATACCTACTTCGTGACCTAAGTAAGTTACAGTAGCCTTACAGAAGTTACTCTTAGAAAGATTTATGGTAAGATTAGCTGCTCTTAATCTTCTAAAAACTTCTTCCAGGAGTTGGAGATGTTTTTCCCAAGAGGAGGTTGCTATCACAATGTCGTCCAAATATGCATATACTCCTTCAAGTCCTTGAGTCACTGTCTGGATCATCTTCTGGAAAGTAGATGGGGCGTTACACATTCCAAAGGGCATGGCATTATATGAAAAGTCCAAAAGGCACTATAAAAATTGAAATATCTTTAGCTCTCTCTGTTAGTTGAATTTGATAATATCCTTACATAAGGTCAATCTGAGTTAAGTATTTAGCATCACTAATGGCATCTATGATATCTACTATTCTAGGTAATGGATAAGAGTCTTTAAGGGTAACTGCATTTACTTTCCTATAATCTGTGCATATCCGATATTTGCCATTGGGCTTCTTCACCAACAAGCAAGGAGAGGCCCACGGAGAGGAACTTGGCGAAACCAGATTGTTTGCCAGTAGATAATCCACTTCCTCTTTCAGAATAGCCAGTCTGTTTTTATTAACCCTGTAGTAGGACTGTCTTATAGGTTGCACATCAGTCTGGATAGCAACATCATGTTTCACAATTGTACATTTTCCAGGAGTATCCGAACACAGATTGTTATATTGCTGAATAAGTTCTACCATTTGTTTCTTTTTGTTATCTGCCTCAAGATCCAGGTAGGGAGGGAGGGACTGTAGGATTTGCGAGTTCTCAGAGTCCTTTCATGACATCACAATTTCATCCGATAAAGATTTTTCTGCAACAGAATTATCAGATTCCATTAGTGGTTCAGACTGTACAACAGTAAGGTTACATACTTCCTTTGATGGCGATCTTACAAAAGGTTTCAAAAGATTTACATGGACTACCCGAGAAGATTGTCTTTTATCTGGAGTCTTAATGAGGTAGTTAACTTTAGAAATTCGTTTAGCAATTACATAAGGTCCCATGAATTTCTCACGTAATGAATTACCAGGAATGGGATGATACACTAATACCTCATCACCAACATTAAAGCTTCTTACCTTTGCTTTCTTATCATACAGATGTTTCATACCTTCCTGTGCAATTTGTAGATTACTTTGAGCAAATTGCAGAAGCTTACTCAATCTCTGATTCAGTGAAGCAAGATATTTCGATGCATCAAACTCTTCTCCCTTTCTACCACCCTGAAGAATTCTCTCCTTAATAGAAGCGAGTATGGTGCTTGGTCTTCGTCCAAACATAAGTTCGAAAGCACTGATGTTAGTAGATTCATTGCGAACAATACGCAATACATACATTAATAGGTCTAGATCTTCATCCCAGTCCTTTCCCGTCTCGAAGATATACTTCCTTAGTAAAGCTTTCATTGTCTGATGAAATCTCTCTAGGGCTCCATTGGTCTGAGGATGGTAAGCCGAGGCCAGAACATTATTAATTCTAAACAGTTTCAATGTATCTCTAAAAACCTTACTGGTAAAATTTGTTCCACGATCACATTGTATCTGCAATTGTTTAACAACTGTTTTTGATGCTATATTACGTATTGGAATGGCAATAGGAAACCTAGTAGTGGACATAGTATAGACAATATATACTCCTTTCCTTTACTAGTTCTATTTAAGGGTCCTACACAATCTATAATCACTTTATCAAAAGGAACTTTTGGTACAGTAACAGGTATTAATGGTGCTGGAGGAACAGACTGATTGGGTATACCTACCAGTTGACATGTCGAGCAAGCATTTACAAAGTTTCTTACGTCCTTTTTCATACCTAACCAATAAAAATCTTCTGCCAGTCGCTGATAAGTTTTGGTGATTCCTAAGTGACTATCCACCGAGTGTGCAATCTCTAGAAGGGCTTTACGGTGCAACTCTGGAACCACCAGTTGCTGTTTGTCTCCCCAATTGTCTTCATAACGCAGTTTAGGCGAACAAAAATGTCGTAGAAGGATTCCCCTTTCCTTATAAAAGTAAGGAGACTTCTGATCCTTCTCTGGTTGATTGATCACCTTCCCAAATAATGACTGTAAAGATTCATCTTTAAGTTGGTCATTAGCAAATTTATTAGGAATAATATCTAGTAGTTTAATGGCATTTTCAACCTGTTCAGAAGCACAATTTGAAAGATTTAGGTCAGGATTATTAGTAGTTGTTCTTTTAGACCTGATTACCACCTGGCATTGTTTTTCATTAACCTCTGGAGAGGTAATTAGTAAATTGCTAAAAACTGTCCCGTGTGCCAAGTCATTGCCAATCAACACATCAATATCCCTGCATGGAAATTCCTTGTCATTTAAGGCCACTTCTACTGATCCGTCATAGTATGGGCATTTCATTTGTATAGTTACTAATGGAAACACAGTTTCATGTGACAAATCTGAGACTGCTACATACTTGCCTATAGCCTTTGCTAATCGTTGAAGTTTTGGGCTGATGAAAGTTTGCTATGAAGCAGTATCACGCAACATAGTAACCGTTTCGTCCCCAACAGTTCCTTTGCATTTGAATATATCAAAATCAGTCTCACTTTCTACACAAAACATAACTTTCTTACCTCCAGGTGAAGTTACGTTAGAGGCCGGATGTCCTGTATTCGGAGAAGTGTGTTTGATTGGAAAATTCTCCAAAGCTTTAGCTTTCTGCCGAGATTGAGCTACTCTGCATTGAGGCTTATCACAGTCTTGGATCAAATGACCAGTAGTCCTGCAAAAAGTACAGTAAATATCTTCCTTTATCATTTTTAGACTGACCCGAGACCGTATTTACCCATCTAGTCTTGTGAATAAGAAAATACTCATCTGCCAATATTGCTGCTTTCTTAGGAACCCTTTCTTGTCTTTCTTTGATGTACATTGATATGTTAGCAGGAATTTTCCGAAGGAACTCTTCCTAAACAATTAGTTCTTTAAGCTTTTCAAAGGAAGTAACATTTTCTTTATCAATCCATTTCTCAAACAGCTTAACTTTTAAAGTAAAAAATTCCAAGAAAGTTTGCCCAACCCCTTAAGTTGAAATTCTGAAATTTTGCCTATAACCCTCTGGAGTAATACTGTAGGCATCTAACACTACTTTCTTTAAGATTTCGTAATTTCTTTCTGTAATAATTTGAGCACAAACTGAAGCTGCCTTACCTTTAAAGGAAGTCCTAATTAGTAACACCCATTCAGTCTTAGGCCATTTTAATGAAGCGGCAATATTTTCAAAAAATGAAAAGAAGTTCTCTGGGTCCTGTTCATTAAAGATGGGAATCAATTTCCTGGCTTTAAACACGTCAAATTGCTCTGGAAAATCTTTCTCTGCTTTCCTTTCACTTAGCCTTATTTCTACCAGTTGTTGTTCTAGTTCCAGTTTCTTCTTATTATCAATTTCTTTTTCGATTGCTAAATTTTCTAGACGAATCTGTTTGCCTTGTCTTAAACTTTCTAACTAAACCTTTTCGACTTCAATCTTCATTCTCTCTCTCTTTCATGATCTCTAGTGAAGCTCTTTCTTTAGCTATTTCAGCTTCAGCCTTCTCTAGTGAAGCTCTTTCTTTAGCTATTTCAGCTTCAGCCTTTGCTCTCTCTAACTCTATCATTAACTTCATGGTCTCAGCAGTGGGTTGAGGAGCTTTCTCCAATGCTAAAGGCCATACCTTTTTTGCTTCTTCCTCCGATATATAACCCTTAACGACTAACTTTGTTAATACCAGTCCCAGAATCTCTTTCTTAACTGCACCTGCAGGAACAACAACGTCGTGGTCTGCCGCAAGTTTCAGTAACTCTGCCTTTTTAGCATACCTCAATGCTCCTAAATGCACTTTAGGGTCTACTGCAAAATCTAATGCATTAAATGACATATTGGCAACTATGATATATACCTATCCTCAGCACATTTATGGTACAGTTTTGATATCCACAAAACAATACAAAATATTCAATAGCAAATAAACATTCAACAATTCGTCAACATGTAACTATTAAGTAACCAATAGAAAAGATATGTGATATAGAGTTGGAAGATTGATAAGGGTTAGCTACTCCCTAGTGAAGAACTTTCATCAAATATCACTACAAAAATGAAGGCTTGTTTGCCTTTGTGGCTTTCAAAAGCCAATGGAAGTGACCTAGATCAATACTAGGATGGCCCAAAAGAAGCGTTGATACCTCATAAAATATGGTTAAATGGGTACGTAACTATAGTATGCTAGTGAACACTTTAGATATTTAGCATAGCTTAAATACCTGATAATAATTGATGAGCCTGGCTTACCCAAGTGCTGTATGTGGTCCTCCCGCTGGTGCCACAATCATTCATCCACAATAACTGTTGATACACAAATTACAATGTTACTCAAGGTGGTCTAATTCTGTTAAGGATTTTCACAGCACAAAATTTAAATTACAATAACAAATTGGGCAATTTGGGCACTTAAACTATATAATATTATTAACATTCACAATGAATTAAAATTAACACGATCCCGGTCAAGCCCCAACTGTCACGTTCCTCATATCCTCATTTCCAGATTTAAAACCACCTTCTGAGGAATGCAAACTGTACCCTCAATGGCCCCAGTTTTCTTACCACTTCAGTTCTTAATTTATTTGTCACCAGCTACTGCAGATAAATGATGCAACACCAACGGGAAAAGACACTCAAGAATGAATAGTAATACATTTATAAACAGCTTAAGTATAAACCAGAATAACACTTTACACTTTGGTTGGGTAAACCAGACTGCTCTAGATTTAAACTAATGGGAAAAAGTAAACTTATATGCCTAATCAGGGATTATGTTCAATTTATTGCCGATTTAGCGAAAACTAGTCGGCGCTGGAGCGTTTGCTTAGCGATGGCTAGATGGCGCTGGAGCGTTTGCTTAGCGATGGCTAGATGGCTCTGGAGCGTTTGCTTAGCGATGGCTAGATGGCGCTGGAGCGTTTGCTTAGCGATGGCTAGATGGCGCTGGAGCATTTGCTTAGCGATGGCTAGATGGCGCTGGAGCGTTTGCTTGGCGATGGCTGGATGGCGCTAGTGTGTTTGATTAGCAATGGCTAGATGGCGCTGGTGCTACAGAGAAGTAGTCCAAATAATATTTTCGTAATAATATATATATATATATATATATATATATATATATATATATATAAAATAATCAGCTGTTACTAGTTCAATGCAGAACAAAGGCCTCAGACATGTCCTTACACTTGCGTTTGTTTATTGTCTTTCTGTGCCAGTCCACGCCCACAAATTTTCTTGTTTATCAATCCATCGTCTTCCTTCCTTTTACAATGCATAGGGATCCATTTTATTATTCTCAATGTCTGTCTATTTAGAATATCCCCTACTTTATATATATATATATATATATATATATATATATATATATATATATATATATATATATACACATACCGTATACATGCATATATATGTATATATGTAAACACACACACACACACACATATATATATATATATATATATATATATATATATATATGTATATATATATTTATATATAGTGTTTTTATAAGGCTTTTGGCAGACATTTCACCTGGATTTAAAACATTGCCACATTTTGATGGATCAAGAAAAAAAGGCGTGGGATGAGAAACCTAATCCCTAGACGTCTAGAGTCTCGCCAAGGAAACGGAAGGTTTTATCCCTGTGATGACATCCCCTCCTAGGGCCAAAAGGGCTTATCGTGAAAGTGTCTACACTATATGAATTTCTTATGGAAAGTTTGTGACCATATTTCAATTTTTTCTATCAAGAGATTTATAACATTTATTTGCCTAGAATCATTCGTAGTTTATACTTATTGATATTTTTTCTTCTTTCAGGTATGTTGGGCCAGTGAGTGAAGTTGGTGGTTGCTTAGAATTCGGTAAAGTCTATTATGAGTACTCTTAAGTTGTATTGTTATGTCATGGAATTCAAGTAATGAATTAATGTATGTGTATATATATATATATATATATATATATATATATATATATATGTGTGTGTGTGTGTGTGTGTGTAAATATATACTGTACGTATGATTATTAGGAAAACATTGGCGGAACAGTTATGATAAAATGAAATGAATCAAAGAAATTACCGCCAGCTTTAGCAAGGTTCACGCCCGAGATTATAAATAAACTAGGTAAATACGAGGATTCCTGTAGGAAATACGTTGAAGCAAATAATGCAGTTACATTATATATATATATATATATATATATATATATATATATATATATATATATATAGTGTACGTGCATATGTATCTACATACAGTATACATATATATTCATTTAGTATATGTATATATTTACATATGTACATATTCACCTGTGTGTACAGTATGTGTGTGAGCTGCAACAGAGAGGTCACTCTTACTAGGTCGTATTTGTAATAACCACGGTGGAAACTCAACCTTTCAAGTTTCTATAACATTTTGGATATGCTTGTCAACAGCCTTAAATCTAAATAAAGATTAAGAGATGGATTTTTTTTTTTATTGTATTTAAGGATTTGTTTTTAGTAAGAAGGGTATTCAGATAATTAGGATTTCGGAAAGCTAAAAGGACGTTCTGATATATATATATATATATATATATATATATATATATATATATATATATATATACACATACATACATACCTACATATACACATATACACACATATATAGATAGATGGATAGATAGCTAATTTTTGCAGTATTAGTATAAGGTATTAGGTTGGTGAAACCCCATATCCACGACGGTTTGTTATCATTTATGCCATAGAGAACGTTAATGTCACAATATATACCTTTCCTGGTATCCCATTGGAATGAAAATTATGGGAATAAGTATTTTTTCCAATACGTTTGTTTTTTCATTTTTTATTTTTTTATTCGCTCTGAAAGACCTCCCCGATTCTAGTTTCTGGCCATTGGCTTAAAATCCTTAAATCCAAACCTATATATCCAGTTAGCAATTATCTTATGGAGGTACTGAGGGAGGATGCATTTTACTAATTAGAGTATGGTCAACCAATCTATTTCCAGGTGCCTTTCTCCTTTTTTATAAGCCATAAAATTCAATATACTCCTTAAACGTAATATACAATATTTTCTATGTAATGTAATCACTTCGTGCACTATAAACTATTAATTCACATTTCACAAACTTTAAAACTAACACCA